>NW_015506526.1:197192-222239 GCF_001515645.1 Sinocyclocheilus grahami
AGGCTTAGTGTATCCCATCATGCATCATGTTCTGGAAATAAATCGTGAGACATTTTGCCACGATCTCGCGAGAGGTCACGGAAACCTTTCCAATGAAAGTTAAATAATAATATAATTAGATATTACATATAATGTGGCAGAAAAACAGTGTTTTTACATTTTATTGGTGCAAAGATGAGTAGTGGTGATATTTATAACATTTGCAACTGCTTTTTATCACTTAATTAGAAAGCACCACAAATTACAATTATGTCATGTTATAGGGACTACTGAACAGACATTTAGAAGTTGATTTTAAAATGCAAAGTATTTAAAATTAAAATAAAGCTATGTAAACACTTGCATTTTTACAACAATATAATGTCGCTTTTCCACTGCGTGTTACGACTTGGCTCGACACGGCTCAGTACGGCACGGTTCGGCTCGGCACGGTTTGCGTTTCCACTGCAGTTCAGTACTGCTTTATTATTCACATGTCGTTATAGTTGCGCCGCCTCTACTACCACGACTCCTAAAAAAACGTTTTCATTCTGCGACGCCCCATCAAGCTCTCGCTGGATCCACTCCTCTGCTATCAACGAGAGGAACGTCTGTACTTCCACAACAGACATCAAAACTTCTTGGTTGTTAAAAAAAGGTGCGCTCGTTCAAAACAGTTGCGTTCGATCCTTCGCTGGCTGTGCTGATTTAAATCTAGCGGTTCTTTTGTGTTTGTGTCGCAAGTTCGGTGACGCAGGTAGTGACGATTCTCTACAGCCAATCCGTGATCAGCAGAGTTTACACGTCACGTTTTGGTAACGGTACGGTAATACGTCATTCAAGTGGTCAAGTGCAAAGACCGCAAGTGTGGGTATTTGGACAAGGCACAGGTGTCCTGACATTTCATCCTACCAGGGCTTACTGCGCATGTGCACATCAATATTCCGTTAATTTTCTCACGCTGAACAAAACATAATGACTGTATTTGCATTACTGTAAAGGTAGGTTTAGGGTCGGGGTAGGTGTAGGTGTAGGCGTTAATAAAGCATAATCTGATGGGTAGTTTTTGTTGTCGCACTGTGTTACCTACTGTTTTAATGGAAGGTAGCAAAATCTTGACAGGATAGCACAAATCGTTAGAACACCGGGCCGTTGTTTCACAGTAGAAAACAAAACTGAAGAGACGGAACAACAACAGCAAACTAGCGGAGACTGCATTGACAAGAGCTTGTGAGCGAGAGGGTATGAGATAGCTTTGGTTTAAAAGGGTTCGAAAATATTTGTTATCGGCCATAACTTATAAGGGAAAAATAGAGCAGACACTAGACATGGATGAAGCTTTCAATAGTGCATGTGTCGACCACCCTCGTTCGCGCACAACATCAAATAGAGAATACTTCGAAAGGCTATGCGTTCGACTGTATGCTTACAAAAACTAAGTATACTTGGGACTTTAAAGTTTTTTTTCTCCTTTTATTAAAAGGGTTTAGACTCATTTTATTGTTATCTCTCATTTTAATGTTCATCTGTCACTGATTCTTCAGGGTGCACAGCTGTCTGGTCACTTTAACAAGCTCAAAGTTCATTTACAAGTTTGATGGTTTCTTACACTTTTAGGTAGGTTAACCTAAAATTCATACTGAAATCCAAAACAATCAGCTTTTGCTCGTATTAAAGGGTTCATATGATGCTTTTTTAAAGATCATTATTTTGTGTATTTGGTGTAACAGAATATGTTGACATGCTTTAATGTTCAAAAAACACATTATTTTTCAAATACTGTACATTATTGTAGGTCCTCTATGCCCCGCCTCTCTCAAACGCTTAGTTTTCTACAAAGTCCCTCCTTCCGACAAGCGCAGTCTGCTCTGATTGGCCAGCTGACCCAGTGCATTGTGATTGGCCGAACACCGCAAGCACTCGTCGGAAATGTAATGCCCCTTACCATAATCGCGAGCTTCATCTTTCAAAATAAATGTAAAGACGGTAAATAATGCCATTAGTTTTACCATCAGTTCAAGCCCAAAAGGGGAACAGACACAGCAATGATGCAGTACACAAGCCGCGGTTAAGACAGCTGACTCTACTGTGATGTGATGCTGTCTCTCTCTCACACGCGCACACACACATACACACACACACACACACACACGATGCACTTTAACTTTGATAAAGAATATCTCTTTGGGTTTTTTTTACTTTAGTCTTTGCAACTTCAGGGATCTTATCTATGCATAATCAGCTTGTAACACTCCAAAGAGAAAGGAAAACTTGAAATCGCATCATATGACCCCTTTAAGTTATGCTATGAACTAATACCCTGTCAGTAAAAAAACATTATATTTCTCATCATAGGGTTAAACAATATCATTTAACAATATTTTCAAACTTATAATTTTTTTGTATGAATTAGTCTACGAAATATTAATTATATTTAAATACATTGCCTGGGCCAAAAAAAAAGTGGTTTAGATTTCAATAAGCAAATACTTAAAGAGTTGGATTGGATCATTGTAATTGCAGGATTAACAGTTTCTGGCATGTTATATTTGACAATAATTATTTTAACCCTAACTGATGCAGTGTGTAGCTTTTCATATGTCAGATGATGTATCCAGTGGCCATGTTCCACAATGATTCAGGGAGCATGAGGCATCATTTTCACACATGAATTGGCCACCACAGAATCTCGACCTTAACCTCACTGTGCTGGAGTAGACTTTACAGACTGGTTTGACTTTCCTATTGTCAATACATGATCTCTGCCAAAAATTAATGCAAAAATGTTGGGATGTTGCATAAGGTTGTTGAAAAAATACCACGACAAATGCACACTGTAATCAAAGCGGTGGTTCAACAAAAGAGTATGTGATTTTTTGGCCAGGCAGTGTATTAATCAATGTTAATCATATTAAAATTAATGTGTATATTAAAATGTTGTCCAGGGTAGGGTTGCACCAGCCATTCATAAAAT
The DNA here is from genome assembly GCF_001515645.1 of Sinocyclocheilus grahami. NCBI lineage: Eukaryota > Metazoa > Chordata > Actinopteri > Cypriniformes > Cyprinidae > Sinocyclocheilus > Sinocyclocheilus grahami. The sequence goes on from NW_015506526.1 coordinate 200,146, forward strand.
CTTGCTTAAACTGGAACATAAAGTCCACACTAGTAAATCGTAAGCTATATGCATTGTTGCATAATAAGAAAATTATCTTCAATTATTCAACATCAGCTTTCAAATTCATGAACAAAAGTGCGATTTTCAGTTTAACCTCTTAAGGTTAATTCTAACTTCTTTTGCCTCATGTAACTAGTGCTAAATTTATGTTTCTAACACTACTCTGTAAATAACATTATAAGTAACGTAAATAAAATGAGCAATAAATAAATACTGGTGCAACAAAAACAAATGACATTTAGATTTTTTTTTGGCACAGAACGATGCACACAGAGGTGTGCTGTTTAGATCTGGTTTCGTGCTGGAGAGCTGCAAGTCAGTTATTCACATTTCATTCTCTTTTTTTAAAATGTAAACGAGTGTAAATGTCAACACAAACAAACTTGTCTAAAGCACTGCATTCTGTCAGGTAAAACATGAGCTTATGGATGCGGTTTAAAAATCTGCTATGTTCCAGTCGGTACTCGTGGTCGGAGGCTTTTTAGTATATATTTATATGTACAGTTATGTTTGAGCTAAGTTTAATGGTGCAACTCTCAAATATTTAATACTGCGTAATTTGTAACTTAATATCCATTTAAAACTTTTTTTTTAAAATTAAACACAGCTGGTGCAACCAAACCCATGCAGACAAAAATCAAGAAATCCCTGTTACTCATAAATCACAAAAGCATTCATGAGATGGAAATGCTTCACTCTCCCTCAACAATATTTTAAACTGCAAGTCTGGTAATTCATTTCTCCAGTCATCTCAACAACGCTTCTTTAATTAATCAGATGAAAGGCCTGGATGGGGCATGAAGACTTTCACTGCAAGTTATTTTTCTCTTCAATATGGACAGAAACACAAGAAGCAGTATTCATAAATAAATATAAACTCAGAGAACAAGATTAAATTATGTTTTGCAAAAATTAATGTCATACCATCTAATGGGCTTCCTGTTGAGCTTCCTATGATTGTAACGATGAGTTTAAAAGAAAGGTATGTGTTAAACTTTGTCAGGGTAATTTAGGACTCTCAATGTAATGTCAATCACATTCAGTATCAGTTTTCTTTTACTTCAAAATGTCGAGATTAAAGTAAGATTATATATTGGTTGAGCCTTTCAAGACGTTTTTAAGTAAAAAAAAAAATTGTTGCATCTGACTAAGACGGTGTTAATTTTGCAGGAGTGCAGTAGTATATCATTTCAGCTGCTACTACCTCAAAGGCAAATTTAACTTGGCTCTGTTTTATAGCGATATATTCAAAAGTGTTAATTAGACATGTAGTACATCCTTTTTTTTTTGCTTCTCTTTCCTTCACTAAGTTTACCCTTCAACTGTTTTCTTTTCGGGGACTGTTGTCCTTTACTCCTTCATTCTTGGTGCTTAGTCTCTTCAAAACCTTCATGGGCTTAAACTTCCCTGCTTTCTTCTTCTGCTCAGCCGGTCCATAGAACTCTGAAAAGAAATACAAGAATCAAAGCAAGATGTATCATTATGAATGAGGAATGAGAGAGTCAGTGAAAAGAGAAATAACACTGACCTTTTTTCTTTAGCATAGCAGCTACTAGTTTGTCTTCCTCCTCCTCCCTAAAGCAGAAATTGATGAACTCATCAAAAACAGCATGCAAACTTGAAACTGATGACAAAATTACTTACTATTTCATATCAAATTTACAGAAAAACAGCTTAGCAGAGACACTCAAGCTCAGGATCAGAATGAAGCAGAGTGCATTTGCATTGACTGATTACCTCTGTCTGTCCAGATCTATGCTGTTAACAATCTGGTTCCTCTGCTCAATTATAGTGACGAGTTCTGCCATCAATTGCTTTTCCCTGTCTTTGTCTTCAGCTGTCCATTCTTTCTCTATCAGAGATGTAAGCGAATAGGAAAGAGAGAGAGAGATAAAGGAGAGATTGAATAAAGGAAGTTATTTGAAAGAAAGGAGGAGGATTTACTCACAAGGCTTTTGTGTTGTTTCATACCTGGCTTGTTAAGTAAACATCTAAGCTCATATTCTACATCGGCCTGCCTCTCCTCCAGGTTCTGCTGCTTGGCTCTAAAATCCAGATACAGATAAAACTCAGACAGAGATATTTCCTGTTTCATATTTAACTTAAACCCAACTGTCCTCCATTGTTCTGTTCAGAGGTCCTGAAAATATCAGGCTGACATACAGTATATTATTATTATTATCATCATCTTGACAGCTCTGTGGACAAGAACTGGCAAGAGCCATGACTGTTAACTTTTAGTACCTTGCTATGGCAGTGGTTCTCAAACTGTGAGCAGCAATCTGGCAGTAGTGTGACTGCATAAAATCTATACATTTTTTTATTTAAATGATACATGTACATACAATGATAATGTCAAAGTTAAAAATGTCGTGTGCATAATAATTCTAAATATATATAACAAAGTCTGCTAACAGACTACATTTCATTGCAATCCTGCATACTCCCAGTTTGGAATGAGTGAATGAATATGGCGTGAGCAGAACAGCTGTGTTCAGCCTGAATGCATTTCTTCTAATGTAATTTCTGGGGTACTACGCTGAATATTGTTTTTAATAATGGCTCAAAATTATCAAATGGTTTTGGTAGGAGGAAACTGAGAACTATTACAAGCTTGATCGTCATGGAATCACGTTCATGAGGATGAGGATCGAATTTACTTCATAATGGTTTACATAAATCTCCAACCAGCAGAGTGTTGGTTGCTTAAGTTGTGTGCATTCAGAGTTCAAATGTTTTTGATTTGCTTTTATGTCATTTCTAGTTTCCTGTCATTTTTATTTTCTAGAGCGGTCAGAGCTGCCGACTTCGGCGTGATCCACACAGCAAAAATAAACCGTGCGCTGAAACTAACTTTGGCACCAGATGCTGTAATCTATTAGTTGAACAGGGACATCAGATATATGGATAGATGCACTCTGACAGAACATTTGAGGATTTAAGATGGAAAAGGTTTTGAAAAGAAGACATGCTTTCTCAGCTAAAAAAAAAAAATTACAAATTTAAATTAAATTAAATAATAGAGGAGCCTAATGCATAAAATGTTAAAACCATGCAAACTCAATCAATATCTCCTAATTAATCTAGGGCATGCAAATAAAAGTGATTTTTTTCCCCAGAAAGAGGTCCATGCATATAAAGACAGTCTCACCCGTCTCTAAATAAATTAAGACTGCCTCTAAATTATCTCTATAAACTGATGTTCCAACATTTTTTAATGATAGGAATGTTATTCAATTATAAATGTAAGTTTGAGATTATTTTCCATCATACGTTTTCTCTGGAGAAGATGCAAATGGATACTATACCACACACAAGGGAAGCCTCACAGTTTAAGAAGCACTGTGCAATAGTATGTTACTATTAATTAATAATAATTAATATAATAATAATTATTAAATAATAATAATTAATGTTACAACATTTTAAATGTATGCAAAAAATTTACTTACGTGTAGACCAGTTCAGCCTCTCTCCGTACCAGTAAATGCTTTTCCTGAATAAGAGTGAACCAGTCAACAAGTAGATGTTCTTCCTCATCATCTGAAATGACAAAACACAGAGACACTCAGTCAAGTTATTAAAAGCAGCCATGCCCAAGATCACGCACACTGCTCTGTTCGAACCAGAAATGGGCTCAGTTCGGTTTACATTTTTATAAAGTTTTGTTAGTTAATCTTGAGTTGTTAGTTCTGGGGCTCAGTCTCAGACTGATCAGCCTCTATAAACCCCCCCCAACTGATTAATCACTTTCAGTACACCCTTTCAAGCAAAAAAAAACAAAAACGTTTTTTCACCATTTAATATGACTATACAATAATAATAATAATAACAATACATAAATGTAATCAACATTATTATTAAATATATGTTTTTATTATTATTTAAATGATTAAAATCAATCAAATCAATAAAGAAATATTAAAATGATTTTTTAAATTAGATTTTTCAGAAAAAAATTACAATATTTATGGAAATCCTAATTTCTTTCAAATGTTAAAGGGGTCCTATTATGCCTTTTCACTTTTTTAAATTTTAGTCAGTGTGTAGTGTGTATGTTTGGGCATAAAAAAGATCTAGAAAGTTACAAATCTCAAAGTCCACTCCAAAGGGAGATATTTAGTTTAAAAAAAATAAATTTTCAAGAACTACAGCAAACGACTCGTTTGGACTACAGCGTTTGTTTTCCGGGCTTTGTGATATCACAAAGCGGCTCATTGGAATATCATTACAAATAATTCCCGCCTACAGAAATTCGAATGGTTGGGGGGTGGGGAGGGGCGAGGGCGAGGTTAGAACGCTTAGCTGAGTAAGCGCATCAGACGAGACGACGAAGAAGAAGAGCTGCTGCAGAGTTAGTGCATCAGAGAAAACCAAGAAGAAGAGCTGCTGTGCTGTAGCCTCAAATTTTTGGCATGTCTAGAACAGCGGTTCTCATTTCCAGTCCTCGTGTACCCTGCTCTGCACATTTTGTGTGTTTCTCTTATTGCTTCATACGTTTGTTATATTTGACTGTAAGTGACCTGCGAAGTGGACATTACCGGATATTCCTCCATGATTCCAGTTTGAAGGGAGCATATATGTTCCATACAAAGCGCATTCAAGTGTGCGAGACGTGAATTTAAATAGTATTTATTTACAGAGGTATATTATGTCCCACTTCACGCTTCTCTAGTAAGTTTCGATTGTGTGTGTGAAGACGCTGCAGGCAGCGGCGCAGCACAAATCTGTAAATGAATATTCCGAAGTGAAGTAAACTTCAACGGATCTCCCCTGCTCAGGGAGTTGGGAGCAATGGACACTGTGTAGGGAGCATGTCAATCGGAACACAGTTCATGCACGGAGCTCACTTCTAACGAGATGATCTGAATCAGGTGTGTTAACAGAGACGTGCAAAACATGCACAGCGGGGGTATGCGAGGACTAGAATTGAGAACCGCTGGCTAGAACAATTCTTACAAATATAACACGACGTAGCTGGGCGCCGCGGACAGATGCCGAACGGCGCCGCCGGTGTGCCTCATTAGCACAGCCAGTGTTGGAAGTTCTTCTGTAGCATGCAGTTCTCTTACCATTTGAACATTCTCGTAAGCTCTTCTCTAGATCCACCCCTCTCTGCTCTAATTCATCCAACCGTTTCTCCAGATTACTCATCTCTACATGGATGTCTTCAACTGGGATATACTGATCTGACTGTACCTACCAAATACGATGACAGGACAGGAAATTATAACCATGCACTCATTAATTTATGGGTGGTAAGAGACAAATTTCTGATGAAAAATTTGAAAAGTTACTACCAAACTACTTTCATTCTGACCTTTTATATAGACTAATAAATGTTTCAAAATGCAATAAAAATATTATTACTACTACTCCATATTCAAATTCATGATAGTTAAAAAAATTTTAATAAAAGTAGCACGAGGCTGTTGTCTGTGCCTCACTTTGCGTTTAATGAGAGGAAATCCATGTCCAGGAGCAGGAGGTCGTGCAGGACGGGGCCCTTTTGGGGGTCTGGATACAGAAGAGCTTACAGTGGTGGTTGTCTTCCGATTAAATGGATTCTCTTTACAAGTGCGCTGAAGATGACAGTGATGAGAGAGCATTAATCAAAGATACTGAACAATGAAAGTAAGAAAGGAAAGCTTCTGGACTGGATTTCCTGGATCCAAGATGTGAAAACTTGAAATGAAATCTCTTACACAAACCCTTCTTGTCACAGCTGCCCTGTTGCTTGATCAATTAAAGGGGACATGAAATGCAGTTTCTGATTTTTATATTATGTTTCTCATTGTTAGTTAATGAAGTCTGCAAAGTTTTTTGCAGCAATAAAGATCCGATATTTGTAAAAATTACCATTTTCCATCTGCATTTTCACTCTGTGAAAAACACTCGAACTTCAAGGGGAACACTCAACTCTTACAGAAAAGGAACTAAACACCAACAGCGGTGTTTGGCTAACTTCATCGCACCTTATCCACAGCCTTCTTTACAGAATGTTGTGCATTTTATGAAACTTGCCGTATGTTTTTAATGTAACGTAACCAGGCACGGCGCCAGAATTTTTTCTCTACCGGTGCTAAGGGGGGGCTAGACCAATATGTGGGGGTGCTAAGAAAATAAATTATATTGATGACGTCAGTAAACTGGGGCTATTCAAAATTCTGACGGGGCTATAGCCCCCCTGCGCCATCACTGAATGTAACCTCTTTTATGTGTACTAGGGATGTAGCGATTCACCGCGAGCCGGTTGAAAATCGATACAAATATGTGACGATTCAAATCGGTTGAGATTTCTTATCAAGATTATAGTGAACAAAATTATCATGGTTATCAGTATTATCACGGTATTGTTCACATGTGCTGCAGATGTTCAAAAAGTACCGACACATAAATCACTTCAAGTTTTATATTTAAAAATCAACAAACAACAAATAAAATGAAATGTTTGCATAATCACTAAAACAATAACATTACCAATGATGTTCGGATTTTAAATGACAACTTGAATGACAACAGTTTAATAGCATGTTCAAATATCTAATGTAAATGTTCAAATAAAGCTTTGAAAAAGTTTCATAAAAAGGTAAACCTCACATTTCCGCCTTTAAATAAAGAAAAGTTAAGTCAAAATGATAATTGATCAGTAAATGATTATATGTATTTTACTGCTCCATAAATAATTCTAGACAACTTATCTGAATTGTTTAAATGTGTAGAAGCCACATAAGCTTGTTTTTCATCAAACACAGGCACACAGGCTGAATGTAAATACAAGTCTCTGTAAATCCACTCGCTGACAGCAGGTGGCGCTTATGGAAAAGCTGAATTGGAGCTGTTTCCCGTAACCTCCGTGGACAAAGCAGTATTGCAATTAAGAACACTTCCTTTAGGTATTACATGGAACGAAGATGAAAACAAAATGCCATCAATCGTTTCTGAAGACAGTCAGAACCTTCAGAGGTACATTCATATAATTAATTAATTCATATATTCATTTGTATAATTCCCTTAGTACTCTTTTAATACCTCCCAGCTTTTCCGCCCTGTTTTCACTCAAAACGAAACTACTCTGTGTGCTGTGCGCACGTGAGACTGTTACTTAAAACTGTGCTTTATGCTGGACTGTATTTATTTATCGTGAGTTGTTCAAATCGCGGTAATCTAATACGGTTTTAATGATAATTAAAAGATGAAACGGTAATACTAACCGTGGGGAATTTTATCATGATTTATCGTCAAACCGGTAATCGTTACATCATCCCTAGTTGAGATCTTAAACAAATCGCGATACATTTGGGGGTGGGAGTTTATATGAATGTATCTCTTGAGGGGAACTGACTGTCTTTAGAAAAGTTTAGATGATATTTTATTTTCATCACGTCTCTGTATAATTCATATTAAAGCAGTTCATAAGCGCTGCTTTGTTTACAGTGGTAACCAAGGAAACGCTGTATCCTGCTGCTCCATAAGCGCCTCCTGCTGTCAGAGAGTGAATCGTGCAGATGTTTTATGTAGTGTAGTTTCACAAAACTAAAGTCAGAGCATTCTGTTTTTGCTTTAAATTTTCAAATTATGCAATCTAATTTAGATAAAAAAAAAACTGCTCATGTTGCATGTATTCAGCATCTTTGTTTGGATTGCGATTCAAATGCAGTGGTTGCCTATAATTTTGAATGGAAAGAGCACAGGTAGCCTTTGTTTATATGAAGAGACATCTCATTTATAATTTGTCTTAAATCTAATTTTGTTTAGAAAAAATCGTGAGAAAATCGAATCGTGAAATCAGTATCGTGAATCGAATCATGAGTTGAGTGAATCGTCACATCCCTAATGTGTACAAATACATATTTTGATTCTACATTTTATGACCCCTTTAAATATTTTGCTACTAAACTTTGTTACATTTCAACAAATGCCATTACCTCCCAACAACAAAGGTAATTACACTTGCTTTCTTTGCCATTTATCAATAACTGCATGCTAAGTATCCATTACTAGTTCTACAGTACCGCTTTTGAGTTAGCCTTTGAATTAGTAATAAGGGTTTGGGATGTTGAATCAGTGGCATAGGTAAGTAGTTCTACACATAAGAGCTGCATTTTTAGGACAAAAAAAAAGTTTTGTTGTGGTAACTGTAGTTTAAGCGGAACAATTTCTCATTTTAATTTAAATTCTAATATGAAAATAGACAGTTCATTGAATTAAAATAGGTTTTGACTATTTTTGATCAAGTAAATTGCTTTGTTGGTGAAAAGAATAGGAAAGCATAAAAATGTCTCGACTGATTCAAACTTTGAACAGCAGTGTGATCTTGACAGTAAATCTAACCTTTCCTGGAGTGCTGGGTGTCTGTGAATAGGGGGACGGTGGTGGTCTCACACTGCGATTGGTTTGTGGAGTAGCTGGTGAGAAAATCGAATCGTGAAATCAGTATCGTGAATCGAATCATGAGTTGAGTGAATCGTCACATCCCTAATGTGTACAAATACATATTTTGATTCTACATTTTATGACCCCTTTAAATATTTTGCTACTAAACTTTGTTACATTTCAACAAATGCCATTACCTCCCAACAACAAAGGTAATTACACTTGCTTTCTTTGCCATTTATCAATAACTGCATGCTAAGTATCCATTACTAGTTCTACAGTACCGCTTTTGAGTTAGCCTTTGAATTAGTAATAAGGGTTTGGGATGTTGAATCAGTGGCATAGGTAAGTAGTTCTACACATAAGAGCTGCATTTTTAGGACAAAAAAAAAAGTTTTGTTGTGGTAACTGTAGTTTAAGCGGAACAATTTCTCATTTTAATTTAAATTCTAATATGAAAATAGACAGTTCATTGAATTAAAATAGGTTTTGACTATTTTTGATCAAGTAAATTGCTTTGTTGGTGAAAAGAATAGGAAAGCATAAAAATGTCTCGACTGATTCAAACTTTGAACAGCAGTGTGATCTTGACAGTAAATCTAACCTTTCCTGGAGTGCTGGGTGTCTGTGAATAGGGGGACGGTGGTGGTCTCACACTGCGATTGGTTTGTGGAGTAGCTGGTGCTGAGCTGGTATTGGTAGGTGGTGGTGGAGGAGGCAGGTTTGGAGAACAGTGAGGTTGAAGTTTAGTTTTTTGGGACAGGGCAGAAGCAGGAGCGTTGATTGATGGTTCAGACACACTCTTGGTAAACAAATGGTCCTCAGCAGCAGCAGGTTGCTGGGGGACTGCACTGTGGTCTGAGGAAGAGGAGGAAAGGCTCTCTGTGCTCAGAGCTAGAGAAGAAGCAGGAGAGGAAGTCTGAGATGAAAGAAAAGCTAAAGAACAGCAGGAAAGAGATGACCCGGAAAAAAATATATAACAAAAAAATACATACATGTGAGTAGTTAGTCAGCTACAATATAGTGTAACAACCATGGGGCCTCAAACATTTGAGAGGGCTGTAGGACGAGTTAAAAGTATTTATATAAATAAATTATTATTAATATATTAAAATATTCTAATTCTAAATAAAAATGCTCAGTTTACACCAGTGTGGCCGCATAAAAATCTAATGTTTTTCAAGTTTTACCCCACAGTAACTACAGTTTTTATTGATTAAGATCATACAGTTCTTGAAACTTCATGAATTACTAAATAAACTGTGATGAATTCTTAATTAGAGCTGTCATGATTAGGACTGTCAATTTTTTTTATAATTTCAAATATCCGTCAAATTTAAAATAAAAATCCACATTCGAATGTAAAAACGTTGCATTCGAATTTTAGGTGTGCGTTAAGGAGGCAGCCTTATCAGTGGCGCATGAGATGCGATGACGATGTATGTCATTGCATTTTAATGTTTTTGTAAGCCTATCCAGTTGAAGCCACTAGATGCGGCGCTGCTGCGTTTTTAATTACAACTATTGCGGGAAAAGAGAACATCAATGCGGAGATGATGTTGTTTACGTCAAAACTGAAATCAAGCTGTTCACACAGAATGCATATTTCACACATTTTCTAGAGGGACATCTATCACCGTTGCACTCGCATCTCGCACAAAAGAGCCGCATGTTCAGAAAGCCAAGAAAAATTAATGCAAGTTCAACTTTGAAAACATATCTCGAGACTTTATGGTGTTTTTTCCCCCCCATCCCACTGCAACTCGTGTTTTTAAATGAAAAATGTACTCGTGTGATTAGTTTTGGGTCCTTTGTATTAAACTATGCATACATACATGATGCTGTTTTGTTTATAGTTGTTTAAGCAACTTAATTAATTATAATTGGTTTATAAACATTATTTTAAACATTATGCACTTTTTTCACAGATAGTCATGCTCCCTTATGCTTTCAAGAAACGTGCATTAGTAATATTTTGCTCGATGCACCCACTTGTGGCTGCAGGAGAGAATCCAAAAGCTTTTCTTCACCCTAACTGAAATCATGCATTTTAAATTTGAATATAATTTGAATTTTGATAATATTTAAGTACAAAATTCAAATTTAGTTTTTTTAGCTATTTTGACAGCCCTAGTCATGATTCCTCGATTAAATTAGAGTACTCGATTATAAAAATGCCGTGTCATTTAACCGGCAAAATTCCACGGACAAGAATCTATGAAAAGCATTATTAGACCATTTTCTAAGGCTGCATGAAATATTAAAACCCTTTAAAAATCATAATAAAGCATAGTGCTATTGTTAATTTACAAAGCTGTGATTCAATTAAATAAATATGTGTGCTGTGGGTTTAATATGCGTTTTATTTTTATGCATGTAGGTTGAGTGCATCTCAGAGCGGCTCTGTCCACATTAAATGCTGCTCCACACGAACAGTTATCATTTACCATCTCAAACTCCATCTTTGCATATGCTGTGAGTCTGAGTTGCTTATAAGGTTCATCTGGGAACAATGTGCACCATTCTATCTGGTTTACAACGTAAAACATTCATAAACCTATGCCAATTGTCAGGCCATTGGCGCCCTCTGCAGGCATTTGATATAATACATAATGTACATAAGTTATGATTATATTGTTTTATTACATTATGTATTTTATATTGTTTTATTACATGTGTTTTGTTCAATAAAACCATATGATTACTTGCGTTTGAGATTTTATTTGAACCAATTATTCTTGCCTCATTGCTATGTATTTTAAGTCATTTTAAAGTCTATTGTTTGTTAAAGTAAATTATTCATTAGAATAATGGAAAGATTACTCGATTATCAAAATAACTGTTAGTGAATTAATTTAATTAATTAAATGTAATTAAAACAAGTTGGAATACCTATATACAGCAGAAATACAGGAAGTATTGTAGCAAATAATGGTGGTGGGGGCACCTTTCAATATTATAGTGGACGATTCAAATTCAGTCTTCACCAGCTCTTAAGTTATGTAAAGCAAAATATATGATGTCAGACACTGTAAGCAACTAACCTGATGTAGAAGAATTCGGAGCTTTGGGTGCTGGTCGCTTCTTCCTTCGGACACTTATGGGACTTTCAGAAGGGGCAGGACTTTGTCTTCTTGTGTCCCCAGATGTGATTTCAGAAGCCTGAGTGATCCCATACCAAGGATGACTAGCCACCACAGGACCAGGGGGATCTTCAGGACATATTTCTGGCTCTTCTTCCTCATCATTATCAAAGGGATTTGGAGGAGAGGATGGTCTTGATTCCTCCTCCTTTTGAGAAGGAGATGAACCAGTGCAGGGAGGTATAGCTATACCTGTGGGTGGGCGAGGTGCTGGTTTCTTCTTGGTTTCTGATTGGACAAGAGCCAGCCAGGGTGGGTCTTTTGGTTTAGGAGTGTCATTGGCCTTGCTAGAGCTGGGAAAGGAATGCATTACAACCACTGAGAGGAAATCACAAAGAGATACACTACTGGTCAAAAGTTTGGAATAATTTAGTGTTTTATATTTTTGAAAAAAGTCTCTTATGCTCACTAAGGCTGGATGTATTTTACGAAAATGACAGTAATAATTTGAAATTGTATTAGTATTTAAAATAACTGTTTTCTGTTTCGATATACTTTAATATTTATAATAGGCACACCAGTAACTTTAGCCCTGCTTCGGTGTCACATGATCCTTCAAAAATTATTCTAATAAGCTTTTTTATTTGATTAATATTAATTATTATTATGATTTCTGAAGGATCATGTGACAGTAATGGCTACTGAAAATTCTGCTTTGCTGTTTTCAAATATATGCAAATGTAAAAAAGAAAAAGAGTTATTTGAAATTGTAATAATTTTTCACAATGTTACGGTTTTTACTGTCTTTTTGATTAAATAAATGCAGCCTTGGTGAGCATAAGGGACTTCTTTCAACAACATCAAAAATCCTAATTATTCCAAATTTTTGAACAGTAGTGTACATATAAAAGAAACAAAACCTGAAGAATGCATAATAAGAGATACAGTAAAGGAGATGTCAGCAATTATCTTACCGAGCAGGTGAGTGCAGTCTTTCTCTTGGCACAGGAGCCTGAGGAATTTGAGTATCAGGATCTCCTAGAACCACAATTAAAAGACAAACACTACATTTAGCAAATGTAAAACATGGAAACAACATGTAATAGAATGGCCAGTATAATGTTAGACAGTTTTAGGAATGCAGACAAGATCAGCATCAGTGCTCACCATTGACAATAGGGCTTTCAGAAGGTCTAGGTGGGCGTGGCCTGGGTACAGGCCGAGGAGCAGGGGTGGGCTCAAATGCCCGTCTAGGTGCTGGAACCGGTCTACCTTCTGCTGCAGTTGTCTTCACCAAAGTTGCTGGCCCATCGCCATTGGCTACATCAGCGGCTGGCTTGTGGTCTTCTTGTTGTGTGTCCTGATCCTCCTCTTCAGATTCATCAAAAGGATTCGGTGGACTTGAAGAACAAGGTGCTCCGTGCTCTGTCTCGACTTTTGATCTGCCATCTGGCTGCTTACTTGAAGATTTTTCTATTTCTGTTATTTCCTCTTCCTCTCTCTCCGGGGTGATCTCAGCATCACTGTGTGATGCTTTAGATTCTAAACTCCTATTGTTTGGGTCTTCTGGGCTTGTTGAGGTTAATTTGTCTAGTTGATTACTATAATGACCATTCTGATTGGTGGAGGCAGATCTGGTGAAGTGGTGTGTGCAAACTAATGATCCAGGATCCTCTGTAAACTTGTAAGAGCCAGGAAGTAAAGTTCTGCTGCATTCCCTACATCTGAGATAAAAGCAGACATTCTCACAAAAGCAATGATGACAGCAGAGGGAATAATAAGTAATGTTATTTTTAAGCTTTAAAAAAATAGAACAATGCAGATGCAGTTGACCATTCACCTGAAGCAGTTCCGATGATAAAGTTTGCCATCAACGAGGATCCTCTGAACCAGGTGAACATGCTTTCCACAGACTGAACAGATGCTGCTCAGAGTACTGCGTTTTGGTTGGAAATCTGCACCAGACTATGTAGCACCAAGAACCAGGATGAGGATGAAAGGTTAAAAAAAAACAAACATGGAAAGGTTTGGTGGAAGAAAGGATGGCGAGATCCACTGATGTTTATTTGGATCCGTATTTCAGATTTTTTGTACTTTGCTAATACTTTGGTCTGTATAAATATGCATACAAGACCAACTACATACATACTTAACATTATGACATTAGAAAATTGGAACAAATTTCTTCAACAAGCAAACAATGTAAAAAAAAAATAATAATAATTATACTTTGAAAACACAGGATGACAATACAGATGCTTATGTCCAAAGTAACACATTGAGAAACTAATTTTACTGATAGCCAGAGAGAGATGTAGCACCAAGAACCAGGATGAGGATGAAAGGTTAAAAAAAAACAAACATGGAAAGGTTTGGTAGAAGAAAGGATGGCGAGATCCACTGATGTTTATTTGGATCCGTATTTCAGATTTTTTGTACTTTGCTAATACTTTGGTCTGTATAAATATGCATACAAGACCAACTACATACATACTTAACATTATGACATTAGAAAATTGGAACAAATTTCTTCAACAAGCAAACAATGTAAAAAAAAAATAATAATAATTATACTTTGAAAACACAGGATGACAATACAGATGCTTATGTCCAAAGTAACACATTGAGAAACTAATTTTACTGATAGCCAGAGAGAGAAACAGAAAGGATAAAGAACAATAAAGAAAAGGAGGAGAATTCTGTCAGTGAATGGGGGTTTAAGGAGGATGGGAGAACATTTCTGGAGAAGCAAAATTCTCTTAACTCAGCCAGCTTACAATATCTACCACAAACTAAATATGTGATTTAGCTCTGACTGCTGATTTCATAAATGAATTAGAGCAAATGGCAGAGTATTTTGCTCTGAATACATGGAATCAGGCCAAAATGAGATCTCACTGCTCTCCATCTTGTGTAATAATAAATTCCACTCCACTTATGGTGCAACTGCAAATCTTTAAATGTGGTTAAAAGATTGAATTTTCTGAGAATTTGTCTATGCTCATACAGAGTGGTTGTTAGGTCTACAGCTATCCAGGTATTAAGATTTTAAAAAGAACAAGAAAACGTCTGCTTTTTAAAAACAATGTTGTACTCTTTACCTCAGTCTGAGTGTCACGGCCGTCTGGAGGAGCAGATGGTCTCTTTATGGCTGGTTTGATGTGACCAGGACCACCAGGGCTCTTTATTTTTGTGGAGACAGCTAAATAGAGGATACAAACATTCAGTAGCATGTGTCCAGCATATTTTTCTACATTAAATGTACTAATTCAAGGAATATACAATACAATTTGAGTTCTTTTGACAGCACAGGGGACATACTGTCAATTAGGGCTGCACGATAAATTAGCTGACGAGCTGCGCAAAAAATCGCGTGAATATGATCGTGGTTTTGCACAGCTCGTCAGTGAACAACGGCTCTGTGTAGTAAATGCTGTTCAATGTGAAAGCCCGCACGTGATGGAGATTTACCGCTGATTACAGAACCGGCTTTACTGATAAGATGCGTGTTAAATATCACATGCGATTTATCGTGTAGCCCTACTGTCAATTACACCAGAGATATAGCGAAGCCAAAAGGCAGTACAAACTTGATAAAAAAAATAAAAAAAAGGCATTGATTCATAAACCTAAACCTAAAAAAAAAATTAATAAAAAAAAAAATCTGGACAGGTAAATTGCTCAAACAATAAAGCTGGTTTGTTAACTTGCACCACCTAATGGTTAATACAGTGTAAATCAGTTCAAACCACAACATGCAAAACAATGAGAAATAAATTAATCCTAAAAACTGCAACCCAGGTGTAGTGCAAACCAAATTCAATGCAATCAGGTTTGGAAATTTATTGTCAACAAGAACATAGTTCTTTCTGTTTTCATTGTCCAAGTGGATCTGTTTTTCCCCCCATTTTCGGTGTTTACTGCTTAAATGACTCATGTATTACAATACCTCAGAAAATCACTTGCACTTTCAGTCACACTTGCAGTGTTCTGTGACATGACATGCACTCAGAAAATGACTGCATACAGAAATATATTGCAGAAAAAAATAAGTTCAGCACTTCAGTCATTTCACATCTGCTGCTAAGATTTGTACAAAATGGACATGAATTTAATCTTAATGGATTGGCTCATAAGAGTCATTTGTATGCGACTGACACTACACACAGAATGTGCTGCAAGTTTTTTTTATTTACTAAACTTTGGGAGAGATTATAAAAAGGCATTGCTGTTGTCTCTCCGTGTGTAAATAAAATGTTAGTATAACTTAGCATATCTATTTGCAGTGTTCAATACTCACTATGAGATTTGTTGGTGAAGTAGTTATAATACTGAGATACATAGGTGATGATGCTCAATCTGTCAGGCACGCTCATGGACACCATGTCTTCTGGATCCAGCAGGGCTGGAATACCCAACTCACTCTCAGCAACCTCAAATGCCTTTGAAACGAAAAGAGAGAGGTCACACAGCAGCAGAGCATAAACAACCAAATACAGTGCACAAAAATAATTATAATTATGGCACAAACTGTTATATTAAACACAAAAATAAAAAATAGTGCTGGGCTTTTAAAAACAAACAAACAAAAAACAAACATACAGCAGTCCTAAATGTCTTGTTTTTCATAATGATGTTGCCCATAAGCTTTTAAAAATAGCAGATGACAGTGATAAACGCCTATTTTATCAATAATAACAACCAAATGATTATTATAAAAAATACTTAACTACCAGTATCTACACTAGCTGTAAGTCTATGGCTCTGCAGTTTACGGTTAACATTTTGGTATTTATATTTTGGAGCTACAGTCAATGTCAACTTGCATTTAAAGGGTTAGTTCACCCAAAAATGACAAAAATTCTGTCATTATTTACTCACCCTCATGTCGTTTCAAACCCGTAAGTCCTTCGTTCATCTTCGGGACACAAATTAAGATATTTTTGATGGAATCGGAGAGCTGTCTGACCCTGCATAGACAGCAATGCAACTGAGATCGTAGCAAGGAGATCGGTAAAATAATCCATGTGACATCAGGGGTTCAACCGTAATTTTACGAAGCTACGAGGATACTTTTTGTGTGCAAAAGAGAAAAAAAATAACGACTTTATTCAACAATTCATCTCCTCCGCATCCCCCTGTAGCGCCATTTTGGAGAGTATCAGCTGGACCTAATGCTGTTCTGTGTCAGCTGCGTCACGCCGGATCGGTTTCCTACCTTTTGTTGTGATTTGATCTGAACGAATACAGCGTATCCGTGTGACGCAGCTGACACAGAACAGCATACGTTGTTTATGTCCAGCGGATATTCTCCAAAATGGCACCAGGGTGACACGGAGGAGACGAATTGTTGAATAAAGTCTTTTTTTTTCTTTTGCACACAAAAAGTATTCTCGTAGCTTCGTAAAATTACTGTTGAACCCCTGATGTCACGTGGATTATTTTACAGATCTCCTTGCTACGTCTCTGGACTTGGGAACATTTCAGTTGTATTAATTTGTGGTCCGAAGATGAACGAAGGACTTACGGGTTTGAAATGACATGAGAGTGAGTAATTAATGACAATTAAAATTTTTGGGTGAACTATGCCTTTAAAATTGTTTTAATGAACATTTAAACACATTAAGGAAAATACATTTATCTGTACACTGTAAAAACTATACATCTGCACAAAAACCTGGATTTTTTTTTTTTATATAATCAAACTTTAGTCAGTGTACACATTTACATTGCTGTTTATGCAAAGTCACAATAGACTAAAATGATGACTTAGCTCAACTAACAAAAAGCGAGCATTACTTTGTCATGTGACTAACACAAACATATACAGTGGGGCAAAAAAGTATTTAGTCAGCCACCAATTGTGCAAGTTCTCCCACTTAAAAAGATGAGAGAGGCCTGTAATTTTCATCGTTTTGCCGCAACCACTTCCTCTTTCAAGAGCAGTACTGAAAAAGATTCCTTCAAAAACCAGAGCACAATTTAAGAACTGTCAGCAGTTAACTGATGATTCTGCCTAATGGTACATATTAACAGTTTAAATTATACTTATACCCTCCCTAATCTAGGCTAATTATTTTTGGTCAGTGGTTTGTGTCATACTCACCAGATGGTTGTTCTCAAAGACATTTTCTTTTGACAGGGAGTCAAAATCTCTAGGGGAAAAAGAAATAAAAATATGTTTAGCAATATCTGAAGTCCAGAGTCATGAATTACAAACATCACAATGTTTATTAAAAATATATGAATTTTTTTTTTTTTAGGTAATTTGGAAATTGTCAGTGAATCAGAGATCGGAAAATTAAAAGAAAGACAGAAAGACATTACAAGACAGCACTGCCACTGATGATTAGATCATATTAATAATGAGGCATTATTTTCAATTAAAAGAATGTCTTTATCAGTTTTGTATCAGTGCTGTGTTTGTTCTTTTCTAATTTGCGGTCTATTCATAAATCACCAGTTCACTGCAAACACCTCAAAGATTTATCTAGAAAAAGAAGCTTAAAGAATGAGACACACAAAGTGTTTGGCAACCTGCTCTGATGTATCAGAAAAGTGTATGCTGGTTAATTTACAAAATGCCTTTTTATTCACCTAATCCCTCATTTTAAGAATTAGCAGCCTGCAGAGAAACAAAATGGTAGTGAATGGTCTAGTCACATCAAGTGTGAAACAATATATGCACCTGGTTTAAGGAAACTAAAATTCACGCCTTTACAATAGAGGGCACAACACAAATTAACCTTTCAGAAGTGTATTCATACTTTTTAACAAAGTATTTAATTATACCAGGTTTTTACAAAGTTTGGTGTGTTCTGTTGTGAGACAAGTAAAGAACAGCTGTTGCAGAAATTAGCACCTGTCTGGCATCTATATTTAAGCAGCTCATACAGTATATTTTACTATGAGTGTAATCTGATCCCAATTCACACACAAAAAAAATTATAATCTTAAAAAGGAACTGTATGCATTAATGCATAAACTAGAACAACAAAACTTAAATCAAGATTCTTTGTCATTAGTATACTGACTATATTCAATTCATTTCAAGAGATGAGTTAATTTGTTGAACTCAGAGTTAGGGATGGGCGATACCTTTTATTTTATTTTCGATCCGATACCGATATTTTCAAGCCCAGTATTGCCGATATCAATACCTCTAAACTAAACTGATCTTTTAAATTATTAAAACAATATATTCAGTAATTATCCTAACTTAATATTAGATTATAAAGCCATGTTTTTTAATATTTCATAGGCCTTTTTTGTTTACACTGTCGAAATAAAATATACTATAATTGTATTTTAGCCCTTTACTGGGGCAGTAACCTCAAAGGTGCAACTATACCCCTAAAAGTGAGCATAGTACCATACAAGTATGCATGCGTTGCAGGGTACCTCATGAGAAATAAACATGGTGTTACATAAGTACTAAAATTTATTATTATTATTATTACCATAATAAATTTGTGGTTACTGCAGTTTTAGTACAAATACTGTGGTAAACTGTGTTTACTGTAATAAAACCATGGTTAATTTTTGTAAAAGGCTGCCAGGCTGTTGTACCCCTAAAGGTGAAACTTTAGCATATGTTTTTCTGACAGATTTATTAACAATGACAATTTATTTATATAGCACAATTAATTACAACTTCCGTCGACCAATGTGCTTTCCAGTAGGTCATTAAAAACAGAAAAACACACAACAAACAAACAGAAAAATTATAAAATCATACAAATATCCCATCAGCCATACGCTTTAGAAAATAAAAATGTCTTTTTAGCCTGGACTTAAAATATTAAGAGAAGGGGCTTGTCTAATGGATAGTGGCAAGGCGTTCCAAAACCTGGGGGCAGCAATACAGAAAGCACGATCTCCCCTGCACTTAAGTCTCGACTTAGGGATAAACAATAGATCCTGGTTGGAAGACCGAAGAGATCTAGTGGATTGATACTCAGTCAATAACTCACAGAGATA
Source organism: Sinocyclocheilus grahami (assembly GCF_001515645.1). Lineage (NCBI taxonomy): Eukaryota > Metazoa > Chordata > Actinopteri > Cypriniformes > Cyprinidae > Sinocyclocheilus > Sinocyclocheilus grahami. The sequence continues at coordinate 219,627 of NW_015506526.1, forward strand.
AGAAGGGGCCAAACCATTTAGAGATTTATAAACGAGAGGCAAAATTTTAAAATCCACTCTAAAACGAACAGGCAATCAATGTAGTGAGTGTAAAATAGGAGTAATATGCTCCCTCTTTTTAACCCCACACAAGAGTCTAGCCACAGCATTTTGAACAAGCTGCAAACGGGATAAAGCTGTCTGGCTAATCCCAAAATAAAGTGAGTTACAGTAGTCCAGCCTAGATGAAATAAAAAACGTGAATTACTTTTTCAAAATCTTTAAAAGAAAGAAAAGGCTTAGCTTTAGAAAGCAGACGCAGCTGAAAAAAGCAAGCTTTGACAACTGAATTTATTTGATGGTCAAACTTTAAACCATAATCAAAAATGAAACCAAGGTTTTTTACCCATGATTTCAAACACAGAGACATCCCACCCAAATCCAGTTTCGGGGAATTTGAAAATTCAGACGGACTAAAAACTATAATTTCAGTTTTCTTTTCATTGAAGATTTAAAAATTTAAGGAAAGCCAAGCCTTTACATCCGCCAAACATGCCATAAGAGACTCAAGACCCACATAATTGCATTTGACAGGCAAATAAACCTGGGTGTCATCCGCATTAAAAGTGAAATGACAAACCATGTTTTCTAAAAATTGAGCCAAGAGGGAGCATATAGAGAGAAAAAAAGCAAAGGAGCCAAAATAGAACCCTGGGGAACACCACAGGGCAAAAAAGCATTACTCAAGTAATGTTCGCCTATGTTGACTGAAAAACTCCTATTTGCAAAATACGATTTAAACCAATCTAGAGTGACACCTCTTAAACCAACACAATGTTCTAAACGATCAATGAGAACAGCATGATCCACCGTATCGAAAGCGGCCGTCAAATCTAAGAGCACAAGGACTGCAAAATCACCTGAATCACATAATATTAAAATATCATTAAGAACCTTCAAAAGTGCAGTCTCGGTAGAATGGCATTTACAAAAACCTGACTGAAATGTTTCAAACATTGAATTATCAGCTAAAAAACTTTGTAACTGTGAAAAAAAACAATTTTTTCCCAAGATCTTGGAGATAAAGGCAGATTAGAAATGGGCCTAAAATTAGTTAAAACTGATGAGTCCAGATTCACAGATCAACAGCAATTACAGAACATAACACAACTTTTAACAACCAGTTTAAATAAATTTACTTGCACAATTTAAGCCAATTTACTAGCCAATTTAAAATAAATATTACATGTACACAAAAGTTTGGGGTCAGTAAGATTTTGTAATATTTTTTTTAAGTCTCATGTTCACCAAGGCTGCACTTAATTGGAAAAAAAACTGTAAAAGCTGCAATATTGTGAAATATAATTAAAATAACTATTTTCTATTTTAATACATTTTAAAATGTAATTTAAAATGCATCTGTGATCAAAGCTGAATTTTTAGCATCATTACTCCAGTCTTCAGTGTCACATGATCCTTCAGAAATCATTCTAATAGCATTTGCTGCTCAAGAAACATTTATTATTATTGCTGCTTTATATTTGTGTGGAAACCGTGATGCATTTTTCAGAATTAATTTTATATATAGTAACAATGTAATGTAATAATGTGGCAATGGTTTCTATAGATCTACTTAAGCTTCTGATGCTTTTGGGAAATGCAGCCCTATTTGAACAAGCACTGTGAGCCATGTGTCAAGCAGCGAACGCTGTCTTTGATTGATTGGTTCTGTCTTTCAGCATTTGCGTGTGTTCCGATGAGCAGGAGAAATGGTTCTATCCAACACAATTATCACTAATATACTTAGAAGCTTTTTTATGCACCGAATTTCTTGATAAATAAATCAAATTAATGGTTAAAAAATGCACTTTAGAATTGATACCTTTCGATGCAACATCAGTATCAAAAGTATCAATACTTAAGGATCGATCTGCCCATCCCTACTCAGAGTGACACTCAGGACTGACTGAGTGTGAGTATCTCCAGCATGACCCAACATGCCCATCACAGCATTACACATACAACATGTGATCTACCCAGCAGATAATGACTGATGGCCTGAGGAATCTAGAACAAGTAATTAAATCTGTGGCTTTGTGTTTTGTGACAGCAAAACACAAAGTTGGAAATGTTGTGCACCACATTATCAAAGGAAGCCTGGTTAACCCAGGTAGCTAGGCCTAAATGTCTGGACCACACTGATGTGTGCTGCGATGGTTCTTAAAGGGGTCCTATTATGCTTTTTCAACTTTAGTTAGTCTGTAATGTTGCTGTTTGAGCATAAAAAAGATCTGCAAAGTTACAAAGCTCAAAGTCCACTTCAAAAGGAGATATTTTATTTAACAGAAATCACTTTTCAAAAACTACAACGAACGACTCGTTTGGACTACAACACACATTTTCCAGGATTTGTGATATCACAAATACCGACGAATGGGACGAGACCTGGTTGAGCTGCACTAGAGAAGGCAACGAGTGTTATCACTATGTCGTCCCAAGGCAGACGAACTTAGAGTGGTTACAATCATCCGGGTTTAAATCTCAAATTAATTTGATTTTGACGCAATATTTACACTGAAGCTCGCAGCAGGCGGTAAGGGGCGTGACATTTCCCGACCAGGCACCGAGTGCTGC
>NW_015506526.1:226260-243239 GCF_001515645.1 Sinocyclocheilus grahami
AAACTACAACGAATGACTCGTTTGGACTACAACGCATATTTTCCGGGATTTGTGATATCACAAATACAGACGAATGGGACGAGACCTGGTTGAGCTGCACTAGAGAAGGCAACGAGTGTTATCACTATGTCGTCCCAAGGCAGACGAACTTAGAGTGGTTACAATCATCCGGGTTTAAATCTCAAATTAATTTGATTTTGACGCAATATTTACACTGAAGCTCGCAGCAGGCGGTAAGGGGCGTGACATTTCCCGACCAGGCACCGAGTGCTGCCAATCACAACACACACTGGCCCAGCTAACCAATCACAGCACATTTCGTATTTCAGAAGGCGGGCCTTCATTTGGTACAGGAACTATTCGAGCCGTTCATGCCAGACTAGGGAAAGAGGTGTTGTAATAATGTAAAATATGTGAAAAATTATGTGTTTTTCGAACAACTTAGTATGAGAGCCTGTTCTAGTACATCCCCAAAACAAAATCAAGAGTTTGTAAAAGAGCATAATAGGACCCCTTTAAGACACTATTGTTAAACCAGCCTTCATTCACCCAGTTTGAAATCCGAAAAATCTATATTGGGAATATGAGTGGCCAATTTCAAATGTAGCTTTAGTCTGAGACAGGTGGTATTTCTAATTTAAAGGGGAATGGGTATTCTTTTCTAAAAGCTAGCTAGCTAATGTTGCATACAAAAACTAGTTTTGTCTGCGTTTAGAATTACACTAGAATACAGATCAAATTTAATTGGTACACTAAAAATATTATTATTATTAAGCCTTCATCTGCTGTTATGTCTTAGAGTTGTAGTAACATTTATTATAAAGTTCATTTTTTTAAATTAATAAACATTTATTTCCTATTTAAATTCACACACATATTGAAATACAGCAGAGGTGGTCACGGTTTAAATGTTTTAATTTGTTCATAACTTTTCATCAACAAAAATGTAAATTCTTTCATCGTACGATTTATATATGTATAAAGAAATTGGGTAACTTGGCATGAACGTTTTTTAAATGATGACTGCATTTCCATTTGGGCTAAACTATTCCCGATGTGAACCAAACTGCGTGTCACTTCCCGTTTATTTCAAGTCACACCTAACAATAGCACAACACAACCTACATTTCCATTAATCATGTAAGGAAACAGTGTTTCCATTAGTTAAAGCTGTCCTGACTTAAGATCGCTAAGATGATGACATTTTATGAGGCATGTAATCTTCAGGGAAGCGGAAAAAGCAAACAAATGAAAGAAGTAACGTTAGTGTCAGAGAAGTGCTCACATGAGATCAGGTCTGTGTTTGTGGATGATGGCACAGAAGGCCAGTCCATCTCTGAAGGATGAAGACATGTTTGTAATGTCCACGTTACTGTAACTTTCACACTGGCTCCTGCACCACTCCTGCAAAGCTTTCAGAGAGCCCATGGTCGAGATTCTAAAATCCACACCTATAGCCTGATCCTGCAATACACACGAAGACCCAAAAGTTCATGAGAGTCCCTCTTCCACATATCTCTGTCCGGTACAGTTAGATCCCGCTGTATGAATTTTAAACGATCCCATTCGATCAAAGTAAGCAGTACGGATTTGACCGTAAGCTAACGTTACTCCAAAGAAGAAGACAAAAATCAGCACACACGAACGGAGTCAAACTCCAACTTCAGTTACAGGCTTGAATGTCCGTCTTTTAAAATGAGACATCAATGATACTCCGATTTGCGGCATTCAATTTCAAAAACGATACATAGTCAAACGCAGGATATTACAGGCCTAACAATTAAATATTCTTTTAAGCGTTGCGTGCACTGACGAATTTGGTGGACAGACGCGTCTAGACGCCTACAACCAAGAGAGGATTTCCTTGCCAAAATAAAAGTCATGTCCAAAATGAATACAAAACAAACCTTGCAAAACGATTTTATTTATTTGTATAGTCTGGATTGATGTTTTTTTTATTATGATGATTATTATTTACGCAAAATAATATAATATAATCGTTTTATCCAGACGTTCATTCTTAAACTATGTCCCATCAAAAACTCATTTTAATACAGATTTTTTTTTTTTTACACCGTGCTGGAATAAACGAAGAGTGAAATGAACAAAACATTTGAATACAAATTGAATGCAAATTATTTATATATTATTAAACGATAAAATTATAAAATATCGTTTAAAAACAATGTTTTATACCAAAACCAACATTTTTTTTCCTAGAAGGGATTTTTTCAAAGGTTCTAACTTATTTATTGTTTGCCAAACAGTTATCTTATAGATCAGCGGTTCAAACCCGTTTACTCACTCACTCTGCATAGTGCATGGCTGTTGTGGGGCAAGGAATGCAGTGAGCGAATGCGGCGGCCGCTGACTTGAGAGCTGGAGCTGGCGCAGAAATAACTGAATGTACACCACCCAGTGGCAAAAAGCCTAAAGGAGCCGTGTTTAAAATGTGTTTTATTTCAGTAATACCATTACATTAAAGTATATCAATTGCTTACATTATTTATATTGTATCACTTTTCATTTTAAAGAATGGATTTATAAATCGATTAATATAATTATAACAACAGCAGCAGCAACAACAACAACAACAACAATACATTGTTTGTTGTTGTTGTTGTTATAGACAAGTTTAATTTTATAGGCTAGCACATTTCATATTCACAATGCTTTACATATAATTAGGCTACATAAAAAATAAAAATCACAAGTAATAATAAGAATTTATTTGGGGGAAAAAAGTATTAAAATAAATAAGAAGGAAAAAAAATAGTAAAGAAATAAATCGATACAGTAGGATGCAGCACAGCATAGGCTACACAGCTCTCAGTTAGTAAATGCAGCTATGAAGGTGTTAAGGTATTAAGGTGAACCCTTGGCATTTCTGACTTGATCATCCTAATGATGAGTGGTCTGTTAGGTCTATATTCAGTGAGCATATCTGCAGTTTATTTAGTTCATAGGCTACTGAGTGATTTATAAACAAGTAAGAGTACTTTAACTGGAAGCCAGTGTAAAGACCTGAGGGCTGGAGTGAAATGTTCTATACATAGAATCCTCTATAAGCTGCTTGTATGTCAATGCAGAAAGTACTCTTACTGACACTGTACTGTTTCTACCAGGGTTTTGCTATCAGTTGCCTCAGAAGGGTCTGCAAATATGCTTGTTGTCAAAGATATAACCTTCATAAATAACACTTTAGTGTTAGGAATTACGTACCTTTTTGACAGAGACAGATCTACTACTTCATGTACTCTCACTGTCCACTTTGTTAAGACTTCTGATTAAAAGGCTGTACACTAACAGAGTGGACATTCTGGCCTAAAGTCAGCCATTACACCATGTCTGAGCAAAAAATAAGGTCACATAAAAGGTTGATCAAATAAAGAGCTGCATGGTTTTTAACAATTTAATTAAAAAAAATATGATTTCCTACTGACTTTTTCCTATTTTGGAAAAATGGAAAGATAAAATAGGTAGAAGGCTTAGTTGGGGACACACGCTTGACTGATCGCACAGACACCATTGGAATTAAGCTGAAATGGATGATGACATCACTGAATCATCAATGTACTGACTTTAGCTGGAAAAATTACTCTGTCATTGTCTTCTTGCATTATTGACAAATTATTTTCCTGTTTGACACTGTAAAGCTGCTTTGACACAACCAGTATTGTATAAAGCGCTATGCAAATAAAGGTGACTTCACTAGAAAAATAGAAATACGATCTTACAGCTTTCATTTGAAGTGGACAATAACTTCCAGCAACCATATCGCCTTGCAGCCCAAGACTGGTTGCCCACTGAAGCTTAGCAGGGTTGAGCCTGGTCAGTACCTGGATGGGAGACCTCCTGGAAAAACTAGGTTGCTGCTGGAAGAGGTGTTAGTGAGGCCAGCAGGGGGTGCTCACCCTGTGGTCTGTGTGGGTCCTAACGCCCCAGTGCAGTGACGGGGACACTATACTGTCAAAAAGCACCGTCCTTCAGATGAGACATTAAACCGAGGTCCTGGCTCTCTGTGGTCATTAAATATCCCAGGATGTATTTCGAAAAGAGTAGAGGTGTGACCTCGGCATCCTGGCCAAATTCCATTGGCCTCTGTCCATGGCCTCCTAACAATCCCCATATCTACTGATTGGCTTCATCACTCTGTCTGCTCTCCACCAATAAACTGGTGTGTGGTGGGCGTTCTGGCACACTATGGCTGCCGTCGCATCATCCAGGTGGATGCTGCACAATGGTGGTGAATGAGGAGATGCCCCCTGACAATGTAAAGCGCTTTGAGTGCCTAGAAAAGTGAAGGCTGTACACTAACAGAGTGGACATTCTGGCCTAAAGTCAGCCATTACACCATGTCTGAGCAAAAAATAAGGTCACATAAAAGGTTGATCAAATAAAGAGCTGCATGGTTTTTAACAATTTAATAAAAAAAAAATGATTTCCTACTGACTTTTTCCTATTTTGGAAAAATGGAAAGATAAAATAGGTAGAAGGCTTAGTTGGGGACACACGCTTGACTGATCGCACAGACACCATTGGAATTAAGCTGAAATGGATGATGACATCACTGAATCATCAATGTACTGACTTTAGCTGGAAAAATTACTTTGTCATTGTCTTCTTGCATTATTGACAAATTATTTTCCTGTTTGACACTGTAAAGCTGCTTTGACACAACCAGTATTGTATAAAGCGCTATGCAAATAAAGGTGACTTCACTAGAAAAATAGAAATACGATCTTACAGCTTTCATTTGAAGTGGACAATAACTTCCAGCAACCATATCGCCTTGCAGCCCAAGACTGGTTGCCCACTGAAGCTTAGCAGGGTTGAGCCTGGTCAGTAACTGGATGGGAGACCTCCTGGAAAAACTAGGTTGCTGCTGGAAGAGGTGTTAGTGAGGCCAGCAGGGGGTGCTCACCCTGTGGTCTGTGTGGGTCCTAACGCCCCAGTGCAGTGACGGGGACACTATACTGTCAAAAAGCACCGTCCTTCAGATGAGACATTAAACCGAGGTCCTGGCTCTCTGTGGTCATTAAATATCCCAGGATGTATTTCGAAAAGAGTAGAGGTGTGACCTCGGCATCCTGGCCAAATTCCATTGGCCTCTGTCCATCATGGCCTCCTAACAATCCCCATATCTACTGATTGGCTTCATCACTCTGTCTACTCTCCACCAATAAACTGGTGTGTGGTGGGCATTCTGGCGCACTATGGCTGCCGTCGCATCATCCAGGTGGATGCTGCACACTGGTGTTGGACGAGGAGATTCCCCCCTCACAATGTAGAGCACTTTGAGTGCTTGGAAAAGCGCTATATACATGTAATGAATTATTATTATTATTATTAACTTGAAAGACATAAGAACCTTTAGTATAATTGTTACATAAAATGTAATAATTGAAACATAATCTATACATTAGAGAGAAGAATTAATTAAATACCCATCAATGTGGGGAAAAAAAATCACTCATAAGTGTTGTATTTATCATGAAAATGAGATACAATCCGGGGACATAGGAAAAATTGTGATATTTGGTGTTTAATTTAGTGTTTAAAATTACTTCAATATGTTTCAAGTTCAATTGTTGTTGAATTAGTTAATTACAGACTGACATCAAATCTCCCTTTTCTGTCAAAAATACTAAAAAAGGCAGTATCCTCTCGGCTATGTTCCTACTTAGAGAGAAATTGTATCTGTGAGGATTTCCAGTCAGGATTTAGGCAGTATCATAATACTGAGACTGCTCTCATCGGAGTTACAAATGACCTGCTCTTATCATCCAATCATGGTTGTATTTCTCTATTAGGGCTACTGGATCTTAACGCTGCGTTTGACACTATCGACCACAACATTCTTCTGAGTAGACTACAAAATTATGTTGGAATTAGTGGAAGTGCATTGGCATGGTTCAAATCTTACTTTACTATCTGACTATAATCAATTTGTAGAATTGATTGAAGAGGTATCATATTGATCACAAGTAGAGTATGGCGTACCACAAGTCTTAGTACTAGGACCGCTGCTTTTCACGCTTTACATGTTACCCTTGGGAGATGTCATCAAGAAACATGGTGTTAGCTTTCACTGTTATGCTGATGATACTCAGCTCTATATTTCTTCGAGGCCCGACAAAACATACCAATTCGCAAAACTAATGGAATGCATAGTTGACATAAAAACTGGCTGACTAATAATTTCCTACTGTTAAATTCTGAAAAAACAGAGGTATTAATTATTGGACCAAAAACCTCTGCATGTAATAACCTAGAACACTGTCTAACACTTCATGGCTGCTCTGTTCATTCTTTGTCATAAGTTAGGAACCTAGGTGTGCTGTTTGATAGCAATATTTCCTTTGAAAACCATGTTTCTAGCATTTGTAAAACTGTATTTTTCCATCTTAAAAATATTTCTAAATTACAACCTATGCTCTCAATGTAAAATGCAGAAATGTTAATTCATACATTCATGACCTCAAGGTTAGATTATTGTAATGCTTTATTGGGCTCTGTGCTCTTAATAAACAAACTCCAGCTGGTCCAAAATGCAGCAGATAGAGTTCTTACTATAACCAGGAAGTATGACCATATTAGCCCGGTTGTGTCAACTCTGCACTGGCTCCCTATTGAACATCGTATACATTTTAAAATCTTGCTAATTACTTATAAAGCCCTGAATGGTTTAGCTCCTCAGTACTTGAGCGAGCTCATATTGCATTATAGTCCTTCATGCCCGCTGCATTCTCAAAACTCTGGCCATTTGATAATACCTAGAATTTCAAGATCAACTGCGGATGGTAGATCCTTTTCCTATTTAGCGCCCTAACTCTTGAATTATCTACCTAACGTTATTTGGGAGTGGTTTGATTAAAGACCCATTTCTTTAACCTGGCATACACATAACACACTATCACATTTCTATAATTCAAATCCATTAAAGGATTGTAAGGCTGCATTAATTAGGTCAACTGGAACCGGGAACACTTCTCATAACACCTGATGTACTCGTTACATCATAAGAAGAATGGTATACGCGAATATTAGTCTGTTTCATTCTGATTCTGAAGTCACCGTAGCCACCCAGATCCAGTCCGTATCCAGTCCAGATGGTTGATCAGCACAGAGATGACCTCTACAGCCCTGAATGTCAGTGGAGACCATGTCAACTAGATGCACCCCAGAGACAGATCCCCTGCGAAGACCTCGTCAACTAGACAGCCATCGGGACAAGACCACGGGAACCAGACAAGTCCTCTGCACAATCTGATCTGTGTTGCAGCCTGGAATTAAACCATGCCATGCTGGTTCCATCTGGCCAGAGGAGAACTGGCTCCCCGACTGAGCCTGGTTTCTCCCAAGGTTTTTTTCTCCATTTCTGTCACTGATGGAGTTTTGGTTCCTTGCCACTGTCGCCTTTGGCTTGCTTAGTTGGGGATGCTTAATTTCTGGCGATATTGTCAGCTTGATCGCACAGACACTATTGGAAGAGAGCTGAACTGGATGATGATGACATCATTGTATAATCAATGAAGTGACTTTAACTGAAAAATTGACTGTTTGTTATTGCCCTCTTGCATTATTGACAAACTATTTTCTTGTTTGACACTGTAAAGATGCTTTGACACAGTCTGTATTGTATGAAGCTCTAATAAAAAAAATTAAGACTAAGACACCTTTAAAATCTATATTTTTCTGCATTTTAAGGCAGTGAGATCATGATCTTTACTGGGGACACAAAGGGCACCAAATACTAAAAAGAAGAATGAGTTTTTTTTATATATAGTATAATGAAGTATAATGAATCAACACTAGAGAGGATAATACAGTTTCAGTGAAATAAGTGCTACAGTAGTTTCAATTAGAGTTTCAATTTGACATTTGGCAAGTAAGGAACCAAAACTCCTCCAGGATGATAGTAGTGATGAAAAAAAAAAAACTTGAGAGGAACCATTCTTCACCGGTGTTGGGTATTTAATACAATTGCTCTTCCCTTTCTTCTACATTCTGTATACCATCTGCATTTCTAACACATTTCACACTGAAAACAAATTGTTTAAACTTCCCGAGGTCCTAAAAAACCTCCACCAGCAGATACTAGAACGGGGGCTATTATAGATAGTGCAAAGTAGGTGCCCTTAGGCTGTAAATATTAAAAAATGGCACCAGTCTATTCTAAATAGGGTTTTATATACAGTATAAGAACATCTCAACTGTTGTCACGACCTATAAAAGAAGGGACCTGGCAGTCAGTGTTCAGAAGGTCATTTGTCAATGGCACGCAAGACCACCATCTTCACCTACAATATTATTTTTGGCTTGTAGGTGGGGGAGCAATGATGTTGGCTGGGTGCTAGAAAATGTCTTGTAGAAATTGTTAGAAAGATTCATTCACACATCAATGAAGTGACTTTAACTGAAAAATTGACTGTTTGTTATTGCCCTCTTGCATTATTGACAAACTATTTTCTTGTTTGACACTGTAAAGCTGCTTTGACACAGTCTGTATTGTATTAAGCGCTAATAAAAAAAATTAAGACTAAGACACCTTTAAAATCTATATTGTTCTGCATTTTAAGGCAGTGAGTTCATGATCTTTACTGGGGACACAAAGAGCACCAAATACAAAAAAAAGTATAATGAATCAACACTAGAGAGGATAATACAGTTTCAGTGAAATAAGTGCTACAGTAGTTTCAATTAGAGTTTCAATTTGACATTTGGCAAGGAAGGAACCAAAACTCCTCCAGGACGATAGTAGAAAAAAAAAACTTGAGAGGAACCAGTCTTCACCGGTGTTGGGTATTTAATACAATTGCTCTTCCCTTTCTTCTACATTCTGTATACCATCTGCATTTCTAACACATTTCACACTGAAAACAAATTATTTAAACTTCCCGAGGTCCTAAAAAACCTCCACCAGCAGATACTAGAACGGGGGCTATTATAGATAGTGTAAAGTAGGTGCCCTTAGGCTGTAAATATAAAAAAATGGCACCAGTCTATTCTAAATAGGGTTTTATATACAGTATAAGAACATCTCAACTGTCGTTTGCATTTATATAGTTTTGTTCAATTCGGTACGCTTTGCAAATTTTAACACAAATTACGATAAAGAGTCGAGGCTGAACGTTTTTGTGCTCCGTGTGCAACGCCGTACTACACAGGCATTAGTAATCAAACACATAGAGCATCGTAACAGACCAAATTAATAGAGCAAAAATCGCCTATTCCAGTGGTTCCCAAACTGGGGGGTGCGGAGCTATGGCAAGGGGGGCACGGCAAGGCTGAGGGATAGTGTACAGTCAGCAGATTTTTTTTTTTAAAGAAACCTCTGCAGGGTGATAAAGACTAGGCTACACTGCGTAATTTTGCCGCTTATCATACGGTCACTTGTCTGATAAGTAAATAGAGCGCAAAATATTAATTTGACATTTTAATTACCTCAACATGACTCGCAGTACCTGCTTGAGTGCTCCGTTGTAGCAATTGTGGTTGTATCAATAACAGACCACTAGATGGCGATATTGAAGGATCAGAGTTGTATTGCAGGCAGACATGTAGAAATATAAATGAACGATGTATGGTTCTGCTCTAAGCATAAAAGTGACCAGTTTGTGAAAGTACTTCCAGTGCCAGGTAAACATAAAGCAGATTATGAATATACTTAAGATTCACAAATACCAAAACAACGTGTCTACACCAGACGCGAGCGGCGCGATGTGACAAAAGCAAATATAGCCCAGTGATGTTCTCTGCTGTGGATGCGGCACGACACGACACATCCATGACAGTAAACTGATTGCGCGTTCTATTCCTGACGAACTCCAGCGCTCTGACACAAAGGACCAGTTCAAATATTCACAAGAGAATCGTGAAAAAATTGTTTCCTCAAAAATATTAAAAAGGTGGTTCACGATTTCACTTTTTTAATGGTAGGTAGTGTCTAATGTTGCTGTTTGAGCATAAACAATATCTGCAAAGTTACGAAGCTGAAAGTTCAATGCAAATGGAGATATTGTCTTTTACAATTCTGGCAGTTTAATGCCTACAAAAACGACTGGTAAGGACTACAACAAGTTACTTCCCGGGTTTGTGACGTAACAAACCCAGATAACACCGCCCTCGGGAAAAGGCAGCAAAGGGGGCGAGGCCATGCTGTACTGCTTTAGAGAAGAGGAAGAGAAAACTAGAGGTGCACGTAAAAATCTATTCATATATGATTTGCGATTCTGTCTTTAATGATTCTAATGGATTCACAAGTTTCAAAATCAATGTTCTAAAGCAGCGTAACCCAGTGATGTTCTCTGCTGTGGATGCGGCACGACACGACACATCCATGACAGTAAACTGATTGCGCGTTCTATTCCTGACGAACTCCAGCGCTCTGACACAAAGGACCAGTTCAAATATTCACAAGAGAATCGTGAAAAAATTGTTTCCTCAAAAATATTAAAGAGGTGGTTCACGATTTAACTTTTTTAATGGTAGGTAGTGTCTAATGTTGCTGTTTGAGCATAAACAATATCTGCAAAGTTACGAAGCTGAAAGTTCAATGCAAATGGAGATATTGTCTTTTAAAATTCTGGCAGTTTAATGCCTACAAAAACGACTGGTAAGGACTACAACAAGTTACTTCCCGGGTTTGTGACGTAACAAACCCAGATAACACCGCCCTCGGGAAAAGGCAGCAAAGGGGGCGAGGCCATGCTGTACTGCTTTAGAGAAGAGGAAGAGAAAACTAGAGGTGCACGTAAAAATCTATTCATATATGATTTGCGATTCTGTCTTTAATGATTCTAATGGATTCACAAGTTTCAAAATCAATGTTCTAAAGCAGCGGTTCTTAATACTGTTCCTCGCGTCCCCCTGCTCTGCACACACTCTGCATCTCTCTCTCTCTCTCTCTCTCTCTCATTCAGCTCAGCTCCAACAATGAACTGTTCCAATTATACACTTATTTTCACATAGATAATATTGAAATAATATTGAATATTGAAAATATTTTTCTTTACAAAAGGGGGGCCAAGTTTGAGAACCACTGGCCAACTCAAACACACAATATTTGATTGAATTTAATTCATACAGGCCTACCTCATGTTGCATGTTTGCACTTTTTGAGAAAAACAATGGCACAATAAAAAAAAGACTTTTCAGGTCTATGTCCAATCCCTCACTTTTTCTAGTTATATAAAGTTTAAAAAATGTTCCTGTAATTTTTTTCTCATATCGCAATATAATATCGATATCGTCTGGATCGTGATATGAATTTTAGATCATATCGCCCACTCCTATTTCCTCTGATGCTTCCAAGAATATCAAGTCATTCTTGCCATTATTCTTGTCACTTGCAATAGTTGGTTAAATGAGAAAAAGCAACAAGTAAAAATTATTGATCTCTAATTTTTTTAATGTCTTTTTTATCATTGGTTTCCGAGGATGAAATAGGTGGTTCTAACATAAACATTTATTTTCCTTTACAGGCTGTAACAAAGATGGTACAGGAATGTTATACATATGTTGATGCTATGAGTGACCTGTCAATCAAACTCCGACTCATTGACACGCTACGCACCGTCACTGCTGGAAAGGTCTCCACTTGCACTCTTTTTAGCTTAATCTGTTTACCAGATCTATTTCTTATGAGCTCGCTCATTCTTCTGATGCAATAATCAGCTTTACACTTTATTTACACGTTGCATATCAATGTTTTTGTAGATATATGTGGAGATTGAGCGTGCTAGGCTGACTAAAACATTGGCCCAAATCAAAGAGCAAAATGGAGATGTGAAAGAGGCTGCATCCATTCTGCAGGAACTGCAGGTGAGTGTTAACGAGATCTGCCTCGTCATTGTGCTCTTAAGGCCTATTCAAATGAAATGTGAATATTCATTATGAACATTTCTGATGTTCTTTTTCAGGTTTAATTAATATTTTTCATCTAATATTTATATTTGATTTCATTTAAACTATATCTCATTTAAAAATGATTTTGAATAGTTTTAGCTTTAATTAACGATAAAGTGTTTAAGAGATCAGACCCCAAAATTTCACAAACCACGTGAAAGTGTGTAAATAATATAAGGAAATGTAAAAATAATATTATAATTTCCCCTGATGCTTTATGAACTCGGGTACCCTGATGCTTTATGAACTCAAATTCAAAAGTGTGTGTTGATGCTTTCTTTTTAAGTATTTTTAAGTACTTTTATTTATAATATATATTTTTTTATTCATGTAAAATATTTAATGTATTTTGTGTAACAAAAAATCTTGGAGTGTATGAACAAAAAAGAGCAATGAGTTAAATTTTTTTATTTTATTGTTTATCACATTTACTGATAAACATGAGCATGCCTGATATTTGAAATGTCATCAAAAATAAACATAAGTTAATCATTATGTAATCTTGGTATGTAATCATTGTTAATGTTAAAAAGTGTAAAAACCTTTTACCGTCTCAGCCTGAGTGAAAGTACATTCACACTTTGTTTGAATAGACATTTCTCAACAATCGAACTCTCTGCAGGTGGAGACATATGGATCAATGGAGAAGAAGGAGAAGGCTGAGTTCATTCTGGAGCAGATGAGGCTGTGCATTGCTGTCAAGGACTACATTAGAACACAGATCATTAGCAAAAAGATCAACACTAAATTCTTCCAGGAGGAGGGCTCTGAGGTTGTCATTCACTTTCTGAAGAAACTTCTGTTCTTGTCTTCTATTTTTTCTGATTTCTTGTCAGTTTATAATCTTTGTGGGAGGTGTGTTCAGTTTTTCCGTTTATATAACCATTAGATTTTTCTTTCATTCTTAGGATTTGAAACTGAAATATTACAATCTGATGATTCAAGTTGATCAGCACGAGGGCTCCTACCTGTCCATATGTAAACATTACAGAGCCATATATGACACTCCCTGTATCCTGGAAGATGCCTCCAAATGGCAGCAGGTACCTTTTTATTTGCATTGTAATTCTTGTCTTGCTTATTCTTTTTAGATTTGCTGTTTACCATAGTAATACAAAGAAACATCGTCACATTTGCAATTTAGTGCTTTTTAAAACTGACAATGTCTCGTGTATCTTTCAGGCTCTGAAGAGTGTGGTGCTCTATGTGATTTTGGCACCCTATGACAATGAACAGTCTGATTTAGTTCATAGAATCAGCATCGACAAAAAACTAGAGGAAATACCCAAATACAGGTAAGTGGGCCAAAACATACAGGGAGTTTCTGCAAGAGTTCAGGGATGCGGCTGGTTAATTGCTGAGTCACATGCATGTTAGGTAGACGAATATATCCCTCTCTTGCAGGGATCTCCTGAAACAATTCACAACCATGGAGCTGATGCGCTGGTCATCTGTGGTGGAGGATTATGGAAAGGAACTGAGGGAGGGTTCCATGGAAACTCCGGACACTGATGTCTTCACCTACTCCGAAGAGGGAGAAAAGAGATGGAAAGATCTGAAAAACAGAGTGGTAGAACATGTGAGTTGGTCTTATTTTTGCTGAAGTGGGAAGCCTAAATGTTTATATCTGTGTTTAGCCTGTCACTCTTTTAAAATAATTATTCACACCCAAATCTAAATGTTTATCTAATCTAATTATTATTGTTGTTTAAAACCCATGACTTCCATGGGACACAAATGGGTGATTATAAAGTGTTCTACTGGTTTGCTCTTGTCAATGCATTCACAAAGAAAATAGGCTTCCAGGCTTCATTATAGACACAACGTATCATACATTTGAACTAATGGACTCTATATAAGTCTTCTAAAGACATGCATCAAAATACTGGGATTTAATATAATATTATTATTTTAAGGTCTTTATTTCAATGTAATACATTTTTGGCGAGAAATAGAACTTGAAATGAACTAATCTAATTGTGTTTTTGAGGTTCTGATTTGAACTATGATTTGTGTTGTCAATTTCATTCCATTGCTAATTGATAACTGTCTGTCTCTCCATTACCAGAACATCAGAATAATGGCGAAGTATTACACAAGCATCACAATGGGGAGAATGGCAGCACTGCTTGACCTCACTATTGATGTGAGTTCTGTAATGAAATAATGTGTCTCATTATGTATCTCAAACTCATTTGATGCTTGTTGTTTTATTCTTCTTTATTTTTTTAATCGAGACTTTAATGTTTTTCCCCAATCTCTCTCTGTCAATAATAGCTCATCAAAATTTTTTACATTTCAACAAATGTAGTAGTATTCAGCTTAAATGTTTGTTCTTCTTGCAGGAATCAGAAGAGTTCTTATCTAACCTGGTGGTCAATAAAACCATCTATGCAAAAGTAGACCGCCTCGCTGGTATCATTAATTTCCAGCGGCCTAAGGACCCTAACGATCTTCTGAATGACTGGTCTCAAAAACTGAACTCTCTCATGTCTCTGGTCAACAAAACTACTCATCTCATTGCCAAGGAAGAGATGATCCACAACCTCCAGTAGTGCCTGTCAGGGAGTCCTTGGTACATTTCCCCCCCCCCTTTTTTCACCTTGAAACATTTGATTAAACGAATGTTAAATCAACTTTTGTTGTTAATGCTTCTGTTTAAATTCTGTTGTTGACAATGATGTGGCCTGCACTCAGACTGAGAACAATGTGAGTCTGTGGTTTCCATGACAAATTTTACACTGCACTTAAGATTTTCTTGTATGTTTTGTGTTTGTGACCTCTGGCTGTAGTTGATGTCCAGAAAAATATCACTCTAAACTCCACATGAAGCCTCCCAACGTCAGTGACACCCCACCCCCCTTTGTATTAAGTAAATGCCTTGTATTACATTTAAACATTATAGGAAAAAAATAATCATAATAATATTGGTATTCAGATGTTGCTCCAGCATCCACATTAAACTTTTTTGGAAATAATTCTGGGTTTGTTAATTTGCCATTCAGGGAAATTGCAGGCAACATGTACGGTTTGTTTATTATTATTATTATTATTATTATGGCAAATGATACTTTCTTGATTTACTTGATATACCTGTTGAGTTAAATTGTTTAAGCCATACAAATACATCTGCATTGTTTAAATTGGAAGGTTCAGTTTACATGGTTATAAAAATAAAACCTAAAAAAAAAAAAGTTCTTTATTGTTATTTTTAAATTCTGTATGGGTCATCTAAAAAAATTATAGGGATAAGATGGTCCCTACTGGGATAAGAAGCCCTCCTGGATAAACATTTGCATAACGTATAAATGACTTTTAGTTTTTATTATTCAATAATAAATATATATATATATATATATATATATATATATGTTCCATTAATGTAAAATACTAAATCAACTACTCTGTTTATTTCTTTCTTTTTTTTAATTTACACAATTTAGTGAAACAACCCGCGTTCATTTGGCGGATGAAACGAAAAAAGTTTGATTTGTGTTGTGTGGGGTTTTGAATATTCCTTCTGAGAAGCGGGTCATCGGAGCATGATAGACGCATTAAACACATTTTTACTGCTTTTGGGACAAACAGTGCATCAGGGTATTTTTTTTTTCAGGAAATGTATATGAATATATAGAAGAATGTAGAACCTTTTGATATACCGTAAACACTGTAACTGAAACGGTTTCATTTAATAAAATTCAGCATCACCTATGTTTGGAACAGGGATCAACAATGGGAGCTGCTATTGGATCAATCATTTTTCTGTAGATAATGACTATGACACAGACAGCTTGGAGTTTCTCCTCCGTGAGTTCTTTTTTTATTTTATAGTCAAAGAACAGTTCAAAGTGGTATTCCACCACTGGCGTGTATGAAGAACTAAAGAATTAAAGTAGTTTTATTTTTGTTACTGTATGGACCATTTGTTTCAACGTGTAATAATGTTGGCTAGTGTATGTGTATAATAGAATAATGGTTGCCTAAGGTGTCTGTGTGTTCCAGGAATAGTGTGGGAATCCAGTCTCTTCCCCATCCTGAGTACCATACTACTTCTCTTGGGGGGACTTTGTGTCGGGCTGGGCCAGATTTACAGCAGCAGAAATAACATTCTTCTGAGTGCAGGAATCCTATTTGTCTCGGCAGGTACAGCACATGCCATTAACAGTAACCTTAGCATTCAGCTAGTTCTAGTGTTTCAGAAGAGAATCACTGAGGAGTCTCCAATTGCAAATCATAAGTTTAATAATTAAGCATATACATTTATTTTTAATTAAAAACAGCATGATTGCCATACATGCATGTAATTACAGAAACAAGAAATGACAATGATATACGTTTTAAGATTTTAAGTTAATGAATTTTGCTTATTAAATTTTCTGCATATATGTTCTGCAAAAATATATTTGAAATAATGAATATCTATAACATGCATTTCTCAACTTGATTAATGATGTGCTCAATCAACTTAAAAACCCATTATGTTTGTGACATTAATTCACTTAAATTGCAAATTTTACAATGATGGACTTTAAAAAAAAAACAAACAAAAAAAACAATGTTGCATGATTGAAGCAGACATTATCAAAGAGCATTCTATGAGAATGTCCTGATTCTCAACTTGGAATTAAGAAAACATTCAGTCATGACTTGTCAACTAATTAGAAGCATATATATATATACACACAGTGGGTACGGAAAGTATTCAGACCCCCTTAAAATTTTCACTCTTTGTTATATTGCAGCCATTTGCTAAAATCATTTAAGTTAATTTTTTTTCCTCATTAATGTACACACAGCACCCCATATTGACAGACAAACACAGAATTGTTGACATTTTTGCAGATTTATTAAAAAAGAAAAACTGAAATATCACATGGTCCTAAGTATTCAGACCCTTTGCTCAGTATTTAGTAGAAGCACCCTTTTGATCGAATACAGCCATGAGTCTTTTTGGGAAAGATGCAACAAGTTTTTCACACCTGGATTTGGGGATCCTCTGCCATTCCTCCTTGCAGATCCTCTCCAGTTCTGTCAGGTTGGATGGAAAACGTTGGTGGACAGCCATTTTT
>NW_015506526.1:244574-258449 GCF_001515645.1 Sinocyclocheilus grahami
ATTTATGAAGGATCCTGTGACCCTGGAGTAATGATGCTGAGAATTTAGCTTTGATCCCAGAAATAATATATATATTTTTTTTTTTTATTTTTTTTTGTCATTTAAACATCATTGTTTACATAGTAATGCTGGAGACCAGAATGCTGGTGACAAGAAAGGAGAAGATAAGAAAAACCTGTACAGCTATGTATTGTCCTTCTACTCTCCTTCATCGTGGCGGAGGCCATTGGTGTGTTGGCAGTCAACATCTACATTGAAAAGTACAAAGAGGTTCATTTCAAACGCTTTGAGTTTATTAAAACTGCCACCTCCCCCTTAGCCTCCTCCTACACGAGCATTCCAAATGACCATTACAGACAACAGTTCCAGTCCTATTCTCAGTCCACAGAGCCATCTAAAAACACTTCCTCTGCCACACTTAGCGCCACCAGCTCCTCACTGCCTTTGGGGGACATTTCAATGTATACGGTGGGGAAAGAACATCCACTAAAGGCAGGTGCTCTGGCTGCCTATAACACTGATCTTGAACATACCAACTTCCTGCAAGTTCACAATCGTGTCTAGACCAATATGTGGGGGTGCTAAGAAAATAAATGATATTGATGACGTCAGAGTAAACCGGGGCTATTCAAAATTCTGACGGGGCTATAGCCCCCCCTAGCCCCGTGTTAGCGCCGTCTCTGACTGTTTACGTTCACTTAAAACAACCGACTGTGCTTACAAGGATACTTGTCAATACAGCCATTGGTATTCACCTGCTGTCTGAGAAGGCTATCTGTTTGTGCACTTCAGATGTGTGCGTGGTGCGCATAGAAACGCTTTATCACAGCGTGTGCGTACCACATTGAGATGTCTTGGGCTTAAATGGCTTAAAATTACTTCAATGTTTAAACTGACAAGACTTAAAACACGTGGGAATGAAATCTATAGTTTAAAGGTCTATAGTTTACACAATAACTAAATGCACATGGCTTGCTGATAAAAACTCGCTGATCAAAATATTCTGTCATCACATGCAAAAAGATTCATTCAGTTATCAAAATCTGTCAGACATACTGCATATGTCTTCCATAAATACTGTATATATGACATGGAATGTTTTCTGTTTATAACACATTGATACAAAAATAAATTTAATGCATACATACAAATGTGTTTATTTTTTTCTTTGTACTTGTCATGTTCGCTACTGTGAGGGAGCGCAGAGTGAGGAACGAGGAGACGTGGAGTACATCAACAAGGAGACTTTATTCACATCAAGGGAACCAGGAAAACACACGTAGCAGGAGAGGTTGACATATACAATACCGGACAGCAAACTAGGAACTCGAAACACTTTAAATACACAGGACATGACGAGGGGAAGACAAGAAACACCTGAGATCAATAAACATAATAGGAACAGCAAAAGGACGAACCAAATATGGGCAATGAAACACATGGGGAGCAAAACACACACAAAACACGGAACAGAGTCTGACAGTACTACAGTATTTTTTTTTATTTTTTATCTGCCGTTGAAATATGTATGTGAAAAGCTCAGTGTGATACACAATAGCATTCAACTACACAAAACAGACAGTGTTAAATAAATGAATAAATAAAAAAGTAGGACAAAATGGTATTTGTATGTAGCAAACATTTCCATGGGTGACTGCTGTGTTAAAAAAAAACACCTAAACATTGACCAGTATGTCTCATGTGATGACAAGTTACAACATTGTGCAGACATGCAATTAAGATGTCCCATAAAATTTCGATCCGATACTGATATTTTCAAGCCCAGTATCATCAATATCGATACCTCTAAACTAAACTGATCTTTTAAATTATTAAAAGAATATAATCAGTAATTATATTCACTTAATATTAGATTTTAAAGCCATGTTTTTAACATTTCATAGGCCTTTTTTTGTTTACACTGTCTATTTGAACAAGCACTGTGAGCCATGCGTCAGCAGCGAACGCGGTCTGTGATTGATTGGTTCTGTCTTTCAGCATTTGCGTGTGTTCCGATGCGCAGGAGAAATGGTTCTATCCAACACAATTATTCGCTAATAGTCTATTTTTCCACTTAGAAGCTTATTTTATGCACCGAATTTCTTGATAAATAAATAAAATTGATGGTTAAAAAAAATGCACTTTAGAATCAATATTTTTAATGTGAGGATCAATCCTTTCGATACAACATCAGTATCGATATAAGGACCGATCCGCCCATCCCCATTAAGACT
Source organism: Sinocyclocheilus grahami (assembly GCF_001515645.1). Taxonomy (NCBI): domain Eukaryota; kingdom Metazoa; phylum Chordata; class Actinopteri; order Cypriniformes; family Cyprinidae; genus Sinocyclocheilus; species Sinocyclocheilus grahami. Next base: position 246,809 of record NW_015506526.1, read on the forward strand.
GTGGTAATACTCTATTTCAGGGTTCCTCAAATCTTGCCCTGGAGGTCCAATGCGCTGCAGAGTTTAGCTCCAACCCTGATCAAACTCAGATACCTCTGATTTTCTAATGATCCTGAAGACATGATTAGCATGCTCAGGTGTGTTTGATTAGGGTTAGAGCTAAACTCTGCAGGAAAGTGGATCTCGTGGGCCAGATTTGAGGATCCCTGCTCTATTTTAAGGTGATAGTTATGTTACATGTACTTACTAGTATTAAATATGCATAATTAAACGCAACTAACTAATCCTAAAACAAATGCTAACTCTAAACTTAACCCTATATTAATGTAATATACCTCTAATTTAACTTAAAGAGCTTTAATCAAATTAATGGAGGCCAGAGGGTGCATCACAACACCAGGATTTTATAGAAAATTATCACTTTGACAATTGTATATAGAAAAATATAACTTATGTAAAGAGACATTTAAATAAGTTCAACGATCACTCTGTACACGATATCTTCAAAGAAAGCACGCGCTCTTCTTTCGCTTTATTCCCGTCCTCGCAGTTACGGCAATGAATCACAACGTCACTGGTATTAATTAGTCCTTTGTACACAGCACACTTCTTGGGAATCACAATGTCTGTAATACTGATGAGTCCTCTTCGCGCAATTCAGTCTCTTTGAAACGCTCCTGGAACATATGCCCAGCGATCCTAATACCTCCCCAGCATTATCTAACTACACAAATTCAATATATCTAGCTATCTTCGTTGCCGGACAAACCCTAATGGTCTCGAGCAACACAAAGCGTCCCCATCTTCCCCTGAGCGTGAAAAGCCAGTCACGTTCACTCTGCCGAGAGGTCTCCTCTCACCTGTTCTCCCTTAAATGTCCTCCTCCAGGTGAATTCAATTATCCATACATTCAGTCAATAGGAAGAGAACGTGCTGCAAAAAGGTTCATATAGGCGGGGCCAAAGCCCAACAAAAAAAAAAGAAATCCCCCAGCGTTCATCACAGTAAGTAGGCTACATGTAGTTAAATACTCATTTGTGTAATTACACTGTAACAAAGTCACCTTAAGATAAAGTGTAACTAAGACTGTTTAAGAAAATGTGCCAACATGATTGAAAAACACAAGATAGAATCCATTATAAGTGAGACAATTTTATTTATAGATTATTATTATTATCATTTTCAGCAAACCAGTAGCTTTATTTTCATCTATTAAAAAAAGCTCAGCAAAAACAGTAACAATACTGCTATAATAGATTACAATTGTGTTTTTTTGTTTTTTTTTGTGGTGTGTTTCTGGCAGGGAAGCCATTCCTGCTCCTGGAGACCTACCTTACTGCAGAGTTTAGTTTGAACCCTGTTAATGAAATAGTTTAAATTGTTATGACAATAGATGAAAATTTATAGTTTTGTGTTACTCCATTAAAACAACAACAACAACATCTCAGCTACAATAAAACGCTGCCACAATAAATACTTGTTTGATTTTTGTCATTTACATTAAAATGAAGTATGTTGATAACCTAAAAAAAATATATATATATTTTTCTCTGGGAAATTGAATTGAAACTTAATTACAACTGTTAGATTGACATAAGATGGAATATACTACCTATGTTTAAAATATGCCTGTTTTTCGAAGTACATTTTTGTAACCTAGAACTACTGTTCACTCACTTACTGTCCATCACTTTCCATGCCAAAATTAAACATCTGCTATCAATGAAGAATCCTTACGGAAATGATTTTGTCACATATGATTAACTTGTTCATCTGGTTCATAATGTGTCATGGATGACTTGCACAAGGTCCCTAGATGCAGAACAGTTCACTGTTGTATCAGCATTTATCTAATGAAGCAAAACTTTTCTGCCGTACACTCACATTACGCAATTCACAGGATATGCAGCCAGTCAGCTGCAGCATTCCTAAAGCCAAGGACAGAATCCACTGAATGCTTGGAGATGTCAGTCTGGTGATCTTTAAAAACAAAATGTATGTTATGATAGAAGAATAATAATACAGGCATACATTTTCCACAGCAGAGATGTTGAGAGTAGAGATTTTTCTTTACTTCCCTGAGGTCTTATGAGACAGTGGTTCCCAGCTGTGGTCCTGGACTGGAGTACCCTGTTTTTCCACACAATCAAATGACTTCAGAACCTGTGAATATTGCACTTCATAAACATTAACTGTATGTGCTTTTATGAGTGAAATGAGAGTAAATTACAGGATTTTTATTGTGTGCAATCTATTTCTTGCCGAAAATAACAAAAATATAGGCCTACTTACAAAATGTTCATTTTATTATTATTATTATTGTTGTTGTTGTTTTTCATCAGAAAAAGAAATAGGGATGATGTTGAAGACAGGTGATCAGATAAGAGGGCACAAGAATGAATGAATGTGTCATGATCAACTGTCACCTCAGCACTACATTTCCCAGAATCTTTCCTGGCTCCCACCTGCATACACTATACAATCACATGCGCCTGCCATCAGTTACCCTCATCAGCACCTCCAGCTCTTCATCACACATGTTTGTCTGGTCTATGACTAGGGCTACCCTAAGCATCGTAGGATCTACTTGCCTGAACTACTTACCTCTGAGATTGACTTCTCATCTCCACTCCCTCCAGGTCATTCCACCTGTCTCCAGTTCTCATGTTTGCCTCCAAAGATGTGTAAAAGAAAGAAACACATCCTTACCCATTGCTATCAGCAAATAACAGGAATATTGTGCGTGGTGCAGCTTACTTGCATCGGACTGCTCTTCATCCTCTGCTCTGTTGTTGTTTACAAAAGATACTCACCTTGTGCACCTTGTGTGTTCGTCAATAAACATTCCTGTGTGTACTCATTGTTCTCTCCTAGTCTGATTTTCCTGACAGAATGAATGAATGAATGAGAACAATGGGTTACTTACATTAATGTAAACCCGGGTTCTTTGATAACAGAGTGAGGTGTTTCACTATGGGAATCGTTTTGTGCGTGACCAATTGTGGAAGCTCTTATGACACCACGTCTCTCTATGACAGACAGATCGACCTGTGACCAAGCTCTGCCCCACCTATATCAGACAGGTTGACCCCTACCAAGGATTTCTTCCCGTATCCGTGCAAGGAGGGAAGTGCTGGTGAAACACCTCACTCTGTTATCAAAGAACCTGGGTTAATGTTAAGTAACCCATCGTTCTTTTTCTAACTTTGCTTGGTGTTTCACTATGGGAGATATAGACCACTCCCAGATTGCACCCATATCGCTGCTATCCTCCATAACAATTAGATGGGCAGACCTGCTGGCTCCCAGCACTACGTGTGCTAAGGATGGCTTAGACATGTCCAGTCTATAGAACCACACAAAAGAATGAGGCATAGCCCAACTTGCTGCTGAACAAATATCCTGAACAGAAACTCCTCTGAGTAAGGCTCACGAAGTAGCCATACCCTGTGTGGAGTAGGCTCTCAAGCCCTTAGGCAGTTAAAAACCCTTGCAAATATAAGCTAAAGATATAGCCTCTATGATCCAATGAAACAGCCGTTGACGAGACAATGGCTTCCCTTTGTGAGGAGTAGCCCAAGACACAAACAGCTGGTCATGCGTCCTGAAACCTGCTGTTCTTTTCACATACATATAAAGAGCCCATACCGGACATAATGAATTCAACTTCTGCTCCTCTGGAGAAGAGAACAGAGGAGGGTGAAAAGCCGCCAGTTCAGTAGATGGGCACCTATACGCTGAGTCAACTACCTTAGGCACAAAAGCAGGGTTATGGTGAAAGGAAACCTTAGCGAACTGCAAACAAGATGGGCTAACAGACAAAGCATGTAAGTCATTCACATGCTTGGCTGTTACTAAAGCTGTGAGCAGCACCATCTTAAGAAAGAGATTCTTAAGTCCAGTTCCCTCCAATGGTTCAAAAGTGTGTTGAGAAAGGGCTTCTAGGACGTTGGATAAATCCCATAAAGGCACCATCTGTCTGGACACCGGCTGTTTACGGCGTGTCCCTTTCATAAAACGACTTATCAAAGGGTGCTGACCTGCTGATTTTTCACCAAAACCTACATGACAAGCTGAAATAACTGCCAAATTCACCTTAATGGTGGAGAAAGCCTTCCCTTTATCTATAAGATCTTGAAGAAAGCATAAAATATCCCTCACTGAGCCCTGAAAAGGGACAATATGACTCCGCTCACAGCATTCCTCAAAGGTCATTTATTGCCATAAAGTGAGCCAGTAGAGGAGGCTCTTGCACTCTGTATAGTATGTATGACTGATGGAGGCAGACCTGCTGCTTCAAATTCCACCTCTCATGGGCCTAGCCCAGAGAGCTATCCTGTCTGGGTGAGGGTGGTAAATTCCCCTGGGGGTGCGTGCCCCCTGCCGATTAATGTAAGCAACCACTGTGAAATTGTCCATTTTCACTAAAACACGCTGCCCTTTGGTGAAGCTCAGAAAATGTTTCAGCACTAACCACACTGCCAGCAACTGCCATAAATAATCTATATGTTGTGAATCAGCTGGGGAGGCCACACGCCGTTCACAGCCCTGCCCATTAAAGTTGCTCCCCAGCCCTTTAAGGACGTGTCTGTTGTTCATAGTGACTCTCGATGATACCGCCCCCAAGGGTAATCCCCGTTCTGAAAATCACATGACTTTTCCAATTCATGAGCATTCTGACGCACACATGAGTAATTCTCACCGCCCGGCTGAGATGCCGGCAAAGACGTAACTGCGCAATCCAGCGATGAAAATCCCTCATTTTGAGCAGCCCCAAATGTACTACAGAAATCACCGAAGCCATAAGACCTAGCATTCGTAAGCACAGTCTGTACGGAACCACTTTCCCCATCTGAAAGCGGGCGATACATTGTGTGAAAGACGCAATTCTCCCCTCTGTCAGCGTGACTCGATAAGAGAGGGAGTCTATGCTGAGCCCCAGCTATTCTGTTTGTTGAGAGGGCTCTTGCTCTAACCTAGAACTACTGTTCACTCACTTACTGTCCATCACTTTCCATGCCAAAATTAAACATCTGCTATCAATGAAGAATCCTTACGGAAATGATTTTGTCACATATGATTAACTTGTTCATCTGGTTCATAATGTGTCATGGATGACTTGCACAAGGTCCCTAGATGCAGAACAGTTCACTGTTGTATCAGCATTTATCTAATGAAGCAAAACTTTTCTGCCGTACACTCACATTACGCAATTCACAGGATATGCAGCCAGTCAGCTGCAGCATTCCTAAAGCCAAGGACAGAATCCACTGAATGCTTGGAGATGTCAGTCTGGTGATCTTTAAAAAAACAAAATGTATGTTATGATAGATGAATAATAATACAGGCATACATTTTCCACAGCAGAGATGTTGAGATAACTTATGAGACAGTGGTTCCCAGCTGTGGTCCTGGACTGGAGTACCCTGTTTTTCCACACAATCAAATGACTTCAGAACCTGTGAATATTGCACTTCATAAACATTAACTGTATGTGCTTTTATGAGTGAAATGAGAGTAAATTACAGGATTTTTATTGTGTGCAATCTATTTCTTGCCGAAAATAACAAAAATATAGGCCTACTTACAAAATTTGCATTTTATTATTATTATTATTGTTGTTGTTGTTGTTGTTGTTGTTGTTTTTCATCAGAAAAAGAAATAGGGATGATGTTGAAGACAGGTGATCAGATAAGAGGGCACAAGAATGAATGAATGAATGTGTCATGATCACCTGTCACCTCAGCACTACATTTCCCAGAATCCTTCCTGGCTCCCACCTGCATACACTATACAATCACATGCACCTGCCATCAGTTACCCTCATCAGCACCTCCAGCTCTTCATCACACATGTTTGTCTGGTCTATGACTAGGGCTACCCTAAGCATCGTAGGATCTACTTGCCTGAACTACTTACCTCTGAGATTGACTTCTCATCTCCACTCCCTCCAGGTCATTCCACCTGTCTCCAGTTCTCATGTTTGCCTCCAAAGATGTGTAAAAGAAAGAAACACATCCTTACCCATTGCTATCAGCAAATAACAGGAATATTGTGCGTGGTGCAGCTTTCTTGCATCGGACTGCTCTTCATCCTCTGCTCTGTTGTTGTTTACAAAAGATACTCACCTTGTGTGTTCATACGCTGACAGTAAAGTCACCACATTCAGCAAGCACATGGACTGCCCCGCGTATTTATGCATCCTTTGATATATCGACGCTGTAAGCCATTCCATCTTACTCGGCAGTGAAATCAGAGAGGAGGCAGAAATAGAGCGCCGATTTGGATGGAGGTGAAAGGCCACTGAAGATTACCGCTGGGGGTCTGGCAGCGTTTTATCGGGTTCCTTTTGAGAAATGACAGGCATTAGAAACTGAGGTCCAGTATATGCTTGACAACAGAATAGCCAAAATTTTGTTTTCTAGATGGGCATCGCCCTGTTTGCTAGTAAAAAAATCAGACCGTACATATAGGTGTCACAATCTCTAGTTGGAGTGCCCACGAGCTTCGCTAGAGGGCACACCGGACTCCATTTCCCATAATCCTTTGCTCGGACACATTATCAATTGCAATAACCTGTCTCTCATCACCTCATCAGTCTCACACTATAAGAATGGCACACACACACTCTCACATCACTGGTGATTGAATGTTTAGCCCTTCCATGTTTCCTAGTGTCCTAGTTTCCCAGTTTCCTTGATTTAAATTTGTCCTTTTTCGTGTTTGATCCTTGGACTGTTACCTTGTTTTTGATTTTATTGCTGCCTGCCCTGTCTTGTGGATTACTCTTTTGCCTGTGCTTCGGATGTTATTGTTTGCTGGTGTTTGACCCTGCCTGTTCTGACTGCACTCTATGGAATAAAGCCTTGCTTTTGGATCCCCAACTTCGTCGTCACGACTCCCTTCGTTACAAAAGGTTCTGTACGGATTACCAAAAGTTGAATAAAATAACGAAGCCTAATGCATTTCCTCTTCCTCGTGTGGAGGATTGTGTCGACCAAGTGGGTGCATCCGAGTTTGTGAGTAAGTTGGATCTTTTGAAAGGGTACGGGCAGCTGCCATTAATGGAACATGTCCAAGAAGTGACCGCTTTTATTACACCATCTGGGTTATGAGTTTTGGTCTGTGTAATCTGCCGGCAACCTTTCCAAAATTAATGAATCGGGTAGTTTTGGGGTTGGAGGGTTGCGACGTTTATTTAGACAACGTTAATATTTTTGGTGACAATTGGGAGCAGCATCTTCAGAGTTTGCAGGCCTTGTTCGAGTGCCTAGCCGAAGTGTGCCTCATGGTTAACCTATTAAAATGTGAATTTGCCCAGGCCACGGTGAAGTATTTGGGTAAAGAGGTGGGGCAGGGCGTGGTATGCGATTTTTGGGTCTCGTGGGTTATTACCGAAGTTTTTGTCAAAATTTTACAGTTGTTTTGCCGTTAACTGATGTTAAAAGGTTCTACAAAGTAGGGCTGCACGATAAATCACAAATGATTGTCATGCGCATCTTGTCAGTAAAGCCGGTAGCTACGCAATATATCGCGTTCATAATCGAATGGGATTAATATTTGATTATTGTAAGGTCCGCGCACCTGGCCCAAGGAAGGTACCCAGTGGCGGATGAAGGTCTCTTGCGTGCTCGGTCTTTTCAGCGCGCAGAGTTATTCAATTTAGGTTTAACTCAATCTGACTCCATTTTAGTATCTGAATTCTAATTTAGGTTGAAAGGCACATTGGTTGTTTGTCGGTCTCTGATTATTCTTACATTCGATTATTCTAATTAACTCTTTACTTTGTATTTTTTCTCGTTCACTAGGAATCTATGTCGTCTTAGGATGCCTCACGCCGGCCGCTATGCGTGAGCTCCACGATCACAAAACTCGCCATTCTAATCCTTATTCAGAGGTTTGTGGCTAATCTGTTTAGCCCCCTACAGCTACCCATGTAATATTCCGACATTAATCAGCGGTTCTTCTAGACCACCTTTGTCTAGACCCCGACAGCTGACAGCTTCGTACAACTTAATTAATACTCAAAATATTAATCAGCGGTTCTTCTAGACCACCTTTGTCTAGAGATTATGAACGCAATATTGCGTAGCTTGTCACGAACTACGGCTATGTGTATTAAATGCTGCTCCATCTGAAAGCACGTGATGGAGATTTACTACTAATCACAGAACCGGCTTTACTGATGAGATGCACATGACAATCCCATGTGATTTATCGTGCAGCCCTACTACAAAGTTTGAGTGGACTTTTAACTGCCAAAGGGCTTTTTAAAATCCAGGTTGATGCAAGTCAGATAGAAGCAGGCACTGTTTTGTTACTAACAGATGAGAATGGACGCCTATGCTGTGCATGTGCCTGTGGTTTGTGTGTGTTTTAGGTGCTGCTTGGTAGGGTGTGGTTGGAGGGCACCTGACATTTGTTGGATGCAGAGTTAAATGTCCCTGGCGTGTTGGTGCAGAGAGCGTTGCTTTGGGCGATGATCTCTGGTATGGAGTTCAACGGTCTGCGTTATTCTGAGTGTCCCACAGGCCCTGAAACATTTCCTTGCTAATGTTACATTTGTTTATTTTTTGATGTGTTAAAATAAATGTTTTGTTAAGTACTGACGTGTCTGGACTCACCTTTGTTGCAGCCTATGAGCCGGCTGTAAGACTTTTCTTTTCTTTTCTAATCATCCTTGGGAAGTGTCTCTGGTTACAAAGGGTACTAACCACAGCTGCACAGCCTGTGTGAAACAATCACATGTATTAAACGTAATTACTCATTTCATTACTAATTTCCTGAATACCACAAAACTTGGTACACATGGACAATAAGAAAGTCTGAACATGCAAAATTTCATTAATTTGTCACACTCATGGGGGCATTGTAAATGTACTTAGAAACTCTACAAGGGAACAGTGCAATATAAATATACATTTATTATAAATTTTCTTACAAAATTCCTTATAAATTGTCTTCCAAATTTCTTATAAATTCTTACAAAAGTTTTTATTAATATTTTTACAAATTTTCTTAAGTATATGTACAGTCATGGCCAAAAGTTTTGGCAGTGACATAAATTTTGTGTTTTGCAAAGTTTGCTGCTTAAGCTGTTGTGGTGTTCATTGTGTAGCGTGATCAGATGCATTTCAAATAATTGCTAAAAGCTTTATTGGCCAAAAAATGTACTTCTCACAAAAAAAAATCACTGTTTTTTGATCCTGACACAAAATGATCAGCTAACATTAATCGACTAATCATATCAGCAGCACATGTGAAAGTGTACAATAGTGTGATTATTCAGCTCCAGTCAGTTCACTGTTGATGCAGTTCAAATCAATAAATGTGTAAATTTAATTCATTATGAAACAAGTACGTTTTGTCTTAACAATCTTAAGAAAAATAAGAACATTCTTCAGATTTATTGTGCTGAATACAAAACGTGTAACTGTTACAAACGCTAGAGATCTAGCAGATAGAATGTATTGTTGCCAGAGAGAGTAGAAAGAACCACAGGCACATAGAAAATGATGCTAAATCAGGTGTTTATTGACTACAAGCCAAAGCCACTAGACAGTGTATGAGCTATTTACAATGCAACTGTCATGGTTCACACACGAGAAACACGGGAACGAAGGAGCTAGGAGACACAAAGTAAAGTAACTCAAAAGGGTTTATTGAACAAAGGCTTGGGCTCACAGGACTCGACACATCAGGATGACGTTTAACGAATGACAAAGGACAAGAACTAGAACACACTTTAAATACACAGGAACTGATGAGGGGAAGACAAGGGACACCTGGAACTCATAAGACAATCAACATAGGAAACACCTGGGAACAATGAATTCAAAACACGAGACAGAGAAACTGGATGACGGAGCACATAGGGAGCAAAGACACACACAAAACCTGGCCCAGAGTCTGACAGCAACAATATTAGTTAAGAAAGAAGAAGAAAAAAACACAGTTAAATAAGGGTAAAAGGAACTAGAGTGGTGCCAAATTAACAAGATAAATAATTCCCGTAAACTTTTTACCCAGAACCCTCTAACCTTTCTAACCAATGAAAAATGTGAAAAATAAACCTGAAATCTTTGGCACATACGAAGCCATATATAACCTACTCTACATACACAACTATCAAACTATTGAAACTATTGAAGGGCCATTAGACGCTAAGACCTCCTTCTCGATTGTCGAATAATTCAGTTGATGCTTATTGAACTAACGTCAGAAATAGCAAACAGGGTGCTTAATGCCATTCTTATCTTCTTGCAGTAATACGTCATCGGTACAGACAGCACTGGCATCGACACTGAAGCAATGTCAGGCGCCGCTAGTACAGGAGCGGTACACAGAAGAGTTTTGATCGAGTCAAATGCGTGTTGACACTCATCAGACCATAGAAATGGACAAGATGGATTGAGGAGCGACATTAAAGGATGCACAATAGTAGAAAGGTTTTACAGAAACCACAGTAGTATCCAGCCATGCCTAAAAATCTACAAAGTTCTCATCTGGTATTTGGAATTGGAAATTCAACTATGGCTGTCACCTTCGCTTCTAACTTAACCTTGACCGACTTCTTTAACAAGATACGTGATAGTTGCTTGGCCGAATTCACACTTAGCCAAATTCAAAGTCAGCGAGGCTCTAGCAAGGCGCTCAAACACAGTCCGTAGTAAAGAAACATGTTCTGACCAGTCCGTAGTATACACAACCAAATCGTCCAAGTAGGCATTGCAGTTTGAAACTCCTGAAAGCACAATATTAATGAGCCGCTGAAAGGTGGCTGGTGCATTGCGAATCCCGAAAGCCATAACGGAATACTATAGAAAACTGTCAGAACTCACGAAGGCTGATATATCAGATGAGCGAGATGTAAGGGGCACTAGCCAATACCCCTTTAATAAATCTAATTTACTGACATATCTCGTCCATTACAGTGCTCTGCTAAGTTTCCAAGTGGTCCTGGTGAGCTGACAGGGCTGGATGTCTGTGGAATGTCTGCGACATACTGGCACACTTGGAAGGAAAATTTTACCTATTTAAGTTTTTTTTTCTAAGAGATATGGCTAAGTAGGTGTCACTTGTGGGTGATGCAGGTGTCACTTGTGTAATAGACTCATAAACCTAGGGTTAGACTGTTAGCTAAACTAGCAGGGACACACCAAATACATCGTCAAAAAGAAAAAGAAACAATGGGAATTGTTCCTAGTTCTATCTTGGCCTACATTGTGTTGAACAGTAGCTGCCCTTCAATGTATTAGGCCTGGCACTGAGGAGTGATGAAACAGGGATTAGGCTACTAATAACCTGTATAACTCATTAAGGAAACAACAGTTGCTAGAACTACTGTAATCCTATACAAAAAGCGAAGATGGTAATGGTAAAATAACTAAAATAAGGTAAAAGTAAAACAAAACAAACAAAAAGTGTCATAATAGCTGTAGGAAACTAAAAGGGAAAGTAAATATAAAAAAATTGATTTAATTAAATCTCAAATTTTATAAAAATCAATTTAGCTGAATTGGTACATTTGTGCTAAACAAAATGCAATAAAATTAAAGAGAGGTAGAATAACGTCAAAACAAAAATAAACAATAATACAAGTAAAACCAAAGTATGTAGAGAGAGAGAGAGAGAGAGAGAG
>NW_015506526.1:265006-266295 GCF_001515645.1 Sinocyclocheilus grahami
GAGCATTTCTATTCAGATTATGCTTATTATTTGGTGCTCAGGATGGTAGTTATGCCTTAGTATTTGTCGAGATGACTTGTGTAACAGGGTCATAAAATTAGGGCATATGTTGAAAATAAACAAATCAAAAATAGAAGTGTCTCTGGTTCCTTTTGAGGTTCAGAGAGAACATCAAACCAAAGGGGAACAAAAGGGGGCATAACATGTAAATGGTTTAAAATTAGCTGACTGCTATTATTAAAACAGGGTAATCAATCTGGTATTAGGAACAATCAGTAGCACTAGTGATTAACTGTAAGATTTGTGTTGGGCAACACACCATGTCTGGTCACAGCTGCTGCGTGTTCAGCTCCTTCAGCTCATGCTGAAGCCAGCCATGTGTGTGCCCTGCCCTCCGTAGCGCGTTATTCACTGTGCCACTAAAACACCCAATAACTTAATGTTCCCATTCAGTCAGTCACGTTCTACGTTACGTCAGTGACTGACGAATTGGGATCTCGCCCGAGAGCCCAATCACCTTCGAGTGTTAACTAAACAAGCCAATGACAGTTGGCGTGCGTGTTTCGCCACGCGCACCCCGCCCCGCAGCGCGGGTATAAAAGGAGAGCGCGTGCAAACGCACATCAGCTTTTCGCTTCGGAGCCGAGCCTTCTACAGGACGAATCTCCGCGAGTGTTCGAGAGAAACAGCTGGCGTTGGTGTGACGGCGTATCAGCGGGGGTTGCCATCCAGGCTGCTGAAACCTCGGCGGGCTGCAGCTTCCATTCTGCGGTCTCGCCGCGACCTCCCCTGGGCGCTTCAGCGCTTTCTCTAAAAGAGTGTTTTTCTGTCTAAAAGAGCAGTTTCTAAAAGAGCTTCACGAGCGACGGGCGTCTTTTTAAAGATGGCTTCCCGCTCGTGCGTTTCTGGATGTGGTCGTTTCCTGCCTCCATCTGATGGTCATGATCCCTGCCTCTCGTGCCTGGGCTTACAGCACGCTGAAGCAGCGCTCATGGAGGAGTCATGTTCTCAGTGCGGGAACATGACCATCGCGACATTGCGGTCCAGATACCTCCTCATTAAACGGGGGGGTATCCCCCTTGCCATGCCCCGCTCTAGCTCCTCTGGTTCTCGGAGGGCTACTTCGGTTCATGGGCAGGGAGACCTGAGGGTTACGGGGGTGCCATGTGCAATGGGAATGCAGCTGCGGGGCTCTGGTCGGGGCTCCGGCTGCAGTGGCATATCAACTGCCTCGAGTTGCAAACCGCTTCAAATCGCTGCTACACGACAAGCACGTACTGGTCCGTACG
>NW_015506526.1:269074-269603 GCF_001515645.1 Sinocyclocheilus grahami
CACGTAGTCTCGGCTCCTCAGCGAAAAACTGATGTGCGTTTGCACGCGCTCTCCTTTTATACCCGCGCTGAGGGGGCGGGGTGAGCATGGCGAAACACGCACGCCAACTGTCATTGGCTTGTTTACTTAAACATTCGAAGGTGATTGGGCTCTCGGGCGAGATCCCAATTCGTCAGTCACTGACGTAACGTCTCCGTTCCCTCCTTCAGGGAACGAGGGTTGAGCAATAGCATTCAGGAAGTATACATCTAAGATAGTTAAATTCGCTGAGACGAATTGAAGATTGGTAAACATAGAAAAAGAAGAAAAAGAAGGACAAGAAAGTGAAAAATCAGAAACCAGGGATTAGGTTAAATTCAAATTACTTCACACTGCATACACACATGCTGTATTTAAAAGCTTCAATTAAAGAGTGCTAACCCCTAATTGTTAAAGCTATTAAGCTATTTGGCCTAAGATTAAACTATGCTAAGTTGTGTTAGCTTAGCTGCTTCAGGTGGTTTGTTTACAACATGGCGTCATGGCGTCG
>NW_015506526.1:270774-321182 GCF_001515645.1 Sinocyclocheilus grahami
CACGTAGTCTCGGCTCCTCAGCGAAAAACTGATGTGCGTTTGCACGCGCTCTCCTTTTATACCCGCGCTGAGGGGGCGGGGTGAGCATGGCGAAACACGCACGCCAACTGTCATTGGCTTGTTTACTTAAACATTCGAAGGTGATTGGGCTCTCGGGCGAGATCCCAATTCGTCAGTCACTGACGTAACGTCTCCGTTCCCTCCTTCAGGGAACGAGGGTTACACAAGTAACCTAGACGATTCTTCTCTAGATAGACAGTTAAAATTTTATTAAATTTAGATTTAATTAACTAGTAACTGAGCAATAGCATTCAGGAAGGATACATCTAAGATAGTTAAATTCGCTGAGACGAATTGAAGATTGGTAAACATAGAAAAAGAAGAAAAAGAAGGACAAGAAAGTGAAAAATCAGAAACCAGGGATTAGGTTAAATTCAAATTACTTCACACTGCATACACACATGCTGTATTTAAAAGCTTTAATTAAAGAGTGCTAACCCCTAATTGTTAAAGCTATTTGGTAGCTTAGCCTAAGATTAAACTATGCTAAGTTGTGTTAGCTTAGCTGCTTCAGGTGGTTTGTTTACAACATGGCGTCGCTGCCATGCCTATTTCAAAGAAGTTGTCAACAGTTTTAAATGGGGTGCTTTCAGTCCTTCAACACTGGAATAGTAACAGCGTTTACTTTTCTGTAGTCAGTACAAAACCTAGCAGTGCCGTCAGTCTTCTGGACTAACAAGCATGGGGAGCTCCAAGGACTGCAGCTAGATTTGGTGAGCCCATGCTCAAGCAAATAGTCAACCTTGGCTCTCATAACAGCTCTCTTCATGGTGTTCATGCGATATGTATGCTGTTTAATCAGAGCAGAATCACCCACATTAATATCATGCTGCAGAACTGTAGTGCGAGAAGGTACATCACTAAACAAAGAAAGAAAATCATTAATCTACTGTATAATGTCACCCCTTTTTGTTCAGATAAATGAGATAAATTAGATGTTAGATCACTTAATATCTCAGAATTCTGAAGTCAAGCACATTGCTGATGTGTATGATGGTACACTACTCCATCATCCTCAATGTCAGCATCATGAGTAGCATTTACATCTCTGCAGGCCATCGCAATAAGAGCGGGAACAGAAGAAGCAACATTCACTGAGATTTTTCTACAGTGATATGCTTTTAACATATTCACATGACATACATGAGATCTTCTCTTTCTGTCAGGAGTACTAATCACGTAGTCAGTGTTACTTCACTTTCTTAACACCTCATAAGGACCAGAAAATGTGTGGATAGAGCAGACCCAACAACAGGCAGCAGCACCAACACCTGATTACCCTCTTGAAAACAGCACTGAACAGATTTATGGTCAAAATGGCACTTCATATTTACATGTACAGTGGCCAGCAATCTTTAAAATGTCTAAAGTGGACTATCGAAATAAAGTGTAACCATCACTTTCAACGTCTGGTGAAAACACTCGAGAGTGCTTGGCTCTCTGGATAAGTGCTTGTGATTCTGTGAGAAATATTCAGGGTTGTCAACACTTGTGAAAAGAGCTTTTGAGAGGAAATTTGTGCCTTGATCAGTTTGCACAATTTTTGGTGAACTAAATGTAGAAAAAAAATTCACAATTGCTTTAACAATAACAGGCGCCGTGATTTTTCTTAATGGAATCACCTTGGGGAAACGCGTAGCACTACACATTATGGTCAACAAAAATTGATTACCGGTCTTCATTTAGGTAGAGGCCCTACACAATCAACAATAACATGTTCAAAATGTTCCCCTACGACTGGAATAGGAACGAGTGGTGTACGGGGAAATACCTGGTTTGGTTTACCAGTGATCTGACAGGTGTGGCAGGTGCGGCAAAAGTAAGCAACATCAATTTTCAAACAAGGCCAGAAAAAGTGTCTTGAAATCCAACTATAAGTTTTCCTAATTCTTAGATGTCCCGAAAGATCATGATCATGAGCCAGAGACAAAATTTACTGACGATAACATGAAGGAACAACTATCTGATACACCACATTCCATTCAGAATCATCTGCAACATCAGGGCACCACTTACGCATCAATAAGCCATTCTCAACAAAATAGGCAAGTTTTCTCCCTTGTGCTTCCCCTAAGGGAACAACGGCAGAGAAACATTTTCGCAGAGTCGGAGCCGCTTTCTGTGCAGAAATAATTTTCTCACGTGTCATGGGCAGCCTCAAAGCATTCAAACTCATAGCTGATGACCTTTCAACTGCCTTACTTTCATCAGGTAACAATACATCATTTGTGAATTTAGGTGCAATAAAAGAGGAGGACAAATCAGGGGCATCCTTTTTACGAGCTTGAGCCCGTGTAACATCACAGACAGGGAAAGTTTCAGGATAAGTCACTGCCAGCTCATCGGACTGATCCGACACAACTGGGTTGTCAAGAACCTCCAACACGGGAAACACCTTCCCACCAGCCAAGTCATTGCCAAGGATAAATTCTTCCCCTCTCACAGGCAGGTATTCATGCACACCTACTTTCACAAATCCTGTACACAGTTCCGACTGCAAATGTATTCGGTGTAATGGAACTATAACCAAACTCATCTCTATCCCCTGTATCAGCACATTTCTGCCACAAGATGTCTGCTCAGAAAACGTCAATAAACCTTCAACCACAAAGGCATTGTGTCAGTAGCACAAAGCATTTTAATCTTCACCCGTTCTGTAGGCTTACCTGTAATAGAAATTAACCCTTCAATTAGAAACAGTTCATAACTAGGGTCTGGCCTGTCACAACACTCCACTTTGACAACATAAACAGTTTTCACAAATCCAACACTCTTAGTTACAGAACCCTGCTGCTTTCATTTCAACAGGACATTCAGCAATTAAATGGCAAGACTTGTGGCAATAAAAACATTTTCGGTCTTCTTTTGGCTTCGAAACATTTGATTTTGGTCATGGCTGGTTAATCAAGCTAATGGGAATAGACGCAGTTTTATCAGATTATTATCCTAAACAGCTGCCTATAGGCTTCTGGTACTAATTCGTAAGTGCGCAGGATTGCAGCCTTCACCATATCATAATTTAAGCTTCTAAGGATAAAGTAGTGCAAACCTCCTGAGCCTTACCAGTTAATTTGCACAGCAACAACAGAGGCCACACTTCCCTAGACCAATTAAGTGCAGATGCAATGTGCCTCAAACACACTAAAATACTTGTCAACTTCTGCCTCTCAAAACTGCTGCATGGCAAAGATATGCTTACTGACATCAAAGGTGGTTCCCCGCGACTCAGTACCCGACGAAGCATCAGTGGCCTGCACAGGAAGCAACTGGAACAGGTGCATTTTTGGCTGCATTCAACTCCAGTTCACGCAAGCTTGATCTGCTTTTCTGCCTCAATTTCCAGCCTGAGAACCTCGAGTCGTATTATAGTTTTATAGTGTTTTTACCCTTTGTGTGGTCCAAACCTGCAACTTATAAGTGACCAGTTCAGGTTGATTTATTACTCTATGAATGTTCCCAACTTGACATACCAAATTGAATACAATACTTGAAGTCAGTACAGCAATATTGCTGAAATAATGCTGTTGGGTAAACTAGTTTGAATATAAAATATCTATATGATAATATTTGACAAGCATGTTTAACAATCTGAAGCTGCACCTGACTCAATTATGGTGAAGACTGGACAAAAATAGCAGGAGAATTATTACTGAAATCACATCTGTCATTTTTGCAATAATATACAGTATGCCACTTGACCTTACACTGACCCACTGTCCATGCTATCCATTAACCCATCCATCTTTCCATTCATCCATCCATTTACTTTGTATACCCGCTTATCCTCTGTAGGTCATATGGGAATGCTGGAGCATATCTATACATAATTCAGGATGAAGGCAGGGATAAAAATAACAGAAGAAAAGTAATCAGTGTTGGGGGTAGCACGTTACAATTATCGTGAGTTACTAATAATATAACGCATTACTTAATTACAGTAATTAGGTTAATTTACAAGAAAATATCTGAGTTACTTTTTCGAACAACTAACACCAGTTAATTTGTTTTTACACGCTGTGCAAATTTGATGGTGACTGTCATTAAGTCTAGACTAAATGTGAACATGCATTTACTTATCTCACTTGGACAAAAACAGAATCAGTGTTCCTCAAAATGAATAAAAACTGTGAAATGCAAACTAAGAATATGATGCAAACCTGCATTAATTAAAAATGTTAAATAACACAAATATCCTTTATGTTTTTAATCCCATTTTTTTAACCAGTTTCGTTGACCTTCAATGATCTAGTTCAACCATACTACTAAGCAAAAAAATAAACAGCAGTAGGCGAACAATATGACTCAGCTCTACACCAGAGACTTGAGTTTTGACTTGGACTTAAACTCAGTAACTTGTGAACATGTCTTATTATATATACAAGGCTGTGAAGGGGAGTAAATTTCAAAAGGGTGGCCCTTATCAGTTCCAGTTCAAAGCAGTCACATTTTTTAAGGGAACACAATTTTTAACTCAGTAGCCTATGAAAACTATGTGAGTTCTGCATATACTGTAAATGTAGCAGCAGGGGTGCCGCTAAGGAAGGGAAAGTTAGGACGACTCTAAGGACCCACGTATTTTTGGGGCCCCCAGAGATCTGTTTTATTAGTAGTAACAGTAGTATTAGTAATGTAATAGAAATGATAAATGTATCTACCAAAGAGTTACAAATTAAACAAAATTACGGCTTATTTCTGCGTTTCCAGCAAAATTATCTCCCCCCATTCACTGCATGGTTTCGTCCCGTCCTACGTAGCCTAGAGTCACGAGTGAGATCCTATGGTGAGATCAGATGGTAAACTAACTGTCAAATTAGAGATGTCTTGGAGTTCGAGGGGGGCAAACCGAGCCGGATGATTTGGTCAGACACACTTTTAAACACATTTTAGTTTTGCTATAGAAAATCTACAAATTCACACTCTGATTACATAGAGCAGCAGCAAGAAGCGCGTGAGATACACTGCACGCGAATTATGGCAGCGCTTCTATTTTGACACACTAAACTTAGCAATAAACACGTTGAAAATAATACATGATAAGCATGTCTGTCAAAACGATCTCAAAGGAGGCTTTTATTAAACAAATCAAGAAGTGAATTACTCATCCACTGTTAAAAAAATACTTTAGCTGGGTTTCCACAGGCAGGGTCACCGTCCTACGTAGCCTAGAGTCACGAGTGAGATCCTATGGTGAGATCAGATGGTAAACTAACTGTCAAATTAGAGATGTCTTGGAGTTCGAGGGGGGCAAACCGAGCCGGATGATTTGGTCAGACACACTTTTAAACACATTTTAGTTTTGCTATAGAAAATCTACAAATTCACACTCTGATTACATAGAGCAGCAGCAAGAAGCGCGTGAGATACACTGCACGCGAATTATGGCAGCGCTTCTATTTTGACACACTAAACTTAGCAATAAACACGTTGAAAATAATACATGATAAACATGTCTGTCAAAACGATCTCAAAGGAGGGTTTTATTAAACAAATCAAGAAGTGAATTACTCATCCACTGTTAAAAAAATACTTTAGCTGGGTTTCCACAGGCAGGGTCACAATTATCTACTGTGTATGAAGCTAAAGGTTTTTGGGTTAAGGTTCATAATGTAGAACATTTTTAACATTTTGTATGCTGTATGTGCATAGGTAGCTAGCAAACAATGAATACAGCTGTTAAGCTAATAGTCACATTAGCTAAGTAAGATCATGATTGAGAAATGTTGGATACTGCTGGAAATGCTGCTATGGGGTATCCTATTTACTATTTTAGGATTTTTTTGTTTGCCCCAGTGAAGCATTTCTATTAATATAACTGATTAAGTAATCAAACTCATTCCATATCAGCAGAATAGTGTGGTACAGAAAGTCTATGTCCATAAAACAGGTTCTGAATGAATTATGTTACTGATACCTAGGCAGAAGGTTTACCTTCCAACAGGACAATGACCCTAAGCACACAGCAAGAGTGGCTTATAGACAACTGTGTGAATGTCCTTGAGTGGCCTAGCCAGAGCCTGAGCTTGAACCCAATCAAATATTTCTGGAGAAACCTGAAAATGTGCATCTGCCCCCATCCAACCTGACAGAGCTTGAGAGTTGAACAGGTGAGGTAAAGAATGACAGATAATTGCAAAATACTGATGAGCAAAGCTTGTCGCATCAAACAAAAAAAGACTTGACACTGTAAAGGTGCTTCAGCGAAATATTTAGTTAAGGGTATGAATGCATATGCAATATACTTATTTCAGTTTTTTTATTTTTAATAAATTTACGAAGTTGTGACAATTCTGTTTTTGCTTTGTCAGTATGGAGTATGGAGTGTAGATTGATGTGGATAAAAAGTAATTTAAAGCAGTTTAACATAAGGCAGCAACATAGCAAAATGTGAAAATACTTTCGCAAGGCACTGTCTGGACAAATGTATTGGGACATCCCCTTCTTTAGAACAGAAAAAGGCACTTCCAAAACTGTGGCATCAAAGATGAAAACATAATTCATGTATTTTAATGTATAATTTCATGTATTCTGTCTATTTTCACAGTTTTGGAAGTGTCTAAAATGATCGTATGCATATGTACTAATCATTGGTGTTTGGCGATGAGTTTTTTTTTTGTTTTATTGAGTTTTCCTAGTACTTTGGGCAATATAATGTATGTTTGGTGTGGTAGGGGGTCCAACCTCATATTCTTTCAAAGGCCCAAAATTGCTAGTGGCGCCTGCAGGCAGTATCTACTGCATGCAACAAATCCATGAAAAATGCACAAGTACACAAAAATACACAATCATCATTCTTCCATGAGAATGTCTAGTCTGAAGTCTTTACACACATGTAACACTTCATCATTTGCTGGAGGTGTGGTTTATCATGGCTGACAGCAAATGCTGGGAACTGCAGTTACCCAACACCCATTCATTATGAGGAAAATGAAGAGGAAAATCCAGCAGATTCGGCTGTTTTTGAATTTTTTTTAAAAAATCAGATTTTTATTTTCTGGACTTTTAGAGTTGAACTTTTATTTCAGTGTAGCACTATTGAGACTATTTTGAAAGCTCTCATAGAATTGAATGGCTATTTAACCTATCAGCTGTTCTACACTTAAAATATACTTTAATTAACACTTTCATGAAGTTTGTTAAGAGTTCAATTTAGTCCAGTTTGCCTCTCACATTATATTCAATCCCACTTATACCTAATGATTAATTCTTGTCATGGAATTGTCACACCCTAGTAAAGCCAGATTAAACCTGATCTGGCAACAGCCAGACATGACTCACAGCACACATATATAGAAGCCCAACTCACCCCCCAAAGACCTCATGTGAGACAAGTCCGTTTGGTCATCAACTTTACTGACGAGCCCCAACAGCTGCGGTTTGAGTCTGGCCTCTCGGCATAAATACTAGGACACTGGCATTTGGCTCCTTTTATCCATGCACAAGCACAGTGCTGCACAGAGACCTTAAGAATCAAGAACAAACTGGGCCAGGTTTCTGTTCTATTCTGTCAGGGATTCTTACACTGAGTGTAAGAGATAATCTTGTGTCGTTTTTCATTTTATTTGTCCATTAGCAGTGGATACTGGACAAAATGCAGAAGGAAACCAAGACAAAAATCTTGTTTATGAGGAAAATGAAGAGGAAAATCCAGCAGATTCGGCTGTTTTTGAATTTTTTTAAAAAAATCAGATTTTTATTTTCTGGACTTTTAGAGTTGAACTTTTATTTCAGTGTAGCACTATTGAGACTATTTTGAAAGCTCTCATAGAATTTAATGGCTATTTAACCTATCAGCTGTTCTACACTTAAAATATACTTTAATTAACACTTTCATGAAGTTTGTTAAGAGTTCAATTTAGTCCAGTTTGCTTGGAATGATTAATTCTTGTCATGGAATTGTCACGCCCTAGTAAAGCCAGATTAAACCTGATCTGGCAACAGCCAGACATGACTCACAGCACACATATATAGAAGCCCAACTCACCCCCCAAAGACCTCATGTGAGACAAGTCCGTTTGGTCATCAACTTTACTGACGAGCCCCAACAGCTGCGGTTTGAGTCTGGCCTCTCGGCATAAATACTAGGACACTGGCATTTGGCTCCTTTTATCCATGCACAAGCACAGTGCTGCACAGAGACCTTAAGAATCAAGAACAAACTGGGCCAGGTTTCTGTTCTATTCTGTCAGGGATTCTTACACTGAGTGTAAGAGATAATCTTGTGTCGTTTTTCATTTTATTTGTCCATTAGCAGTGGATACTGGACAAAATGCAGAAGGAAACCAAGACAAAAATCTTGTTTTTTGTGATCATGGTAGGCTCAGTGTGCATGTTAACAGCAGTGGTGACAGACCACTGGGCCGTGTTGAGTCCTCGAGTGGAGAACGTAAACACAACATGTGAGGCAGCCCACTTTGGCCTTTGGAAACTTTGTAAGAAATACATCTATATTGAGGATGAGGAATTCGTTGGTAAAGGCTGTGGACCTATCAGCTTACCGGGGGGTAAGTGACAAAGCGAAAAATGTTGATCAGATAAACAGGACTCTCTGGATCTCTTGCTCGATATCATATAAGGACTCTGCATAATGATTATGTAATTGGTTTATTATTATTATTGTTGTTGTCTTCACTTTTTGAGGTAAAGCAGGTGAAACATTTATTTTTAAAGCATCGAGGCTAGTTAAAGTGAAACTGGAGGCATCTGATTGAAATCTAATAAGGTATAAGGTATTTTGTCTAATTAGATTAGGCTATTAGTTAATCTTTAATCTATCTGGTTATTTTAATTGGTACACAGTCCCTACCTCCAGATCCCTATAGTGTGAAATTGATTTTTATTTTACAACACCGTATATAGTGTAATGCCAATAACCAAAGCAGTTAGCAAAAGATACATGTTAAACAATATGGCAAATGAAAAATGTTATACTGTAAAATGGCAAAGAACAAGTGCAAATACCACTGTAGTGCTAAAGAAAATGTATCTGTAAAATTCTCATTTACTCTCATTAACAACTATTATATAATGTTTAACAAAGCACTATATATGCATGTACATGATTCAATATGAATATAAAAATATATAAAGTTAATCATATTTCTAATTCTTCATAACTGTCTAATAATGGCTTTAGGTATTATATAATAAAAATGTTTGTTAATGATTAATTAATTATTTATCAAAGTGTTAGAGAAGAATTATACAGGGTTTAGACAGAATTCTACAGGATCAGAATAGGATTAGGGTTGACACTGTATCTCCATAATTTATCCCTATCTTAAAAGCTGATGATCTAAAGGTCTGTTTTACATGTATGAAATTATTTGTTGACAAACTTAAATTGTGCTTACATATGATGATGATGATTATATTTGTACAAAATTAACATAAAAATTAAAATAATGGATAAAAAGGCATGGATAGCATGCCCTGCATACATGGAAATTCCTTCAGTCATTTATTAGATAATTAGACAATTAATAATTTGTTTGTTAAGAGAATGAATGTGCAGAGCTGTAATCTAGGCAAAGGGTGGCTAATTTGAAGATGCCCAAATATAATATTTTTATTTTAAAGTGTATAAGTTTATATATATGTAAGAGATTTTATTTATTTAACAGTTTTAGTCTATCCATTATTCCCACACATCCTTTTGTTTAGTTTTTGTTTGTTTCATAGTTTTGATGACTTTACTATTAGTTTGTAGAAAATAGTGGATAATAGAAGAAAATTGTAATAACAAAGAATAAGTAGATATGTCCAAAACTTTGATTTGTAGTAATAATAATAATAATAATTCCTTACATTTATATAGTGCTTTTCTTGGCACTCAAAGCACTTTACATAGAAGGGGGGATCTCCTCAACCACCACCAGTGTGCAGCATCCACCTGGATGATGGTTTTTTGCTCACAAAAAACAGTTGTAGTACTAATAAGAGGACCATGCCATCCCACAGTATAGTCACACATTTTACATGACGTAAACTAGACTAAATTAGACTACTAATCATTTTAACCACAAGTTAAATATTTAAAGCAAAATATTTGTTTCCTCCAAACTTTGCCCAAATTTTGCCACTTCCTCCTTCCAATGATTGTGCAATTGGAGAGTCTTCACACAAAGAGTTCCTTAGTCTTTTAGCCCTCACTCAATCCATAGTCTTCTAGCCCCCAGTCAGGCTCATAGCTGGTCTGCAGATCTTCTGGGATTTCCCTGTCTGTGGGACTTGTTTAGGTGCTATGACAACTCCGGCATGGAGATCACTGCTAAAGTGGGAAAGCTGTAAGCAGAATGACAGGAAGTGCCTAAAAGGTGTGGACTATCAGTGACTCTGAACCTGACAGACAGGAAGTAACAATGCCTTGATTAGAGAGGTTAAAACACACACACACACACTAAACACACACACACATATATATATATATATATAGAGAGAGAGAGAGAGAGAATTATAGATATATATGTTTGTATGTATGTATAGTGCAAATATTGACAGATACAGTTTACACAAATAGAAATAGCAGTATTTTATTTGCTCTAATTATATTGTAAGAGGCTATTTATACAATACTTACAGCTATAATAACACCATGGTAATAATGATTATTATTGTTATAATTAAATGGATTAATTACATTTAAAATGAAATTATTAAAATCATAAATTTATGCTGCCTTCATATACCTAAAGCCCCGACACCTAACACTAACCATATTAAATATGCTGACCAGTAAAAGTGTAAAAAAAAAATATATATATATTTTTTTTCCCCAAAACTTGAATTCAAGCTTATACTTCAGCTTGAATTTAACAATTTAATTTACTTTTTTTAACACGTTAAAACATAGCAGCTGTGTGAGAGTGTGTGTGACTGCCCTTGTAAATGTAGTCAGTAAAAGCTATAATTAGGCTGTGTAAATAGTCAGCTGTCTCAAGAGGGGAGACACTCTGAATTTAAGAGCGGTACAATTCCTAATGATTATTATTGTTATAATTAAATGGATTAATTACATTTAAAATGAAATTATTAAAATCATAAATTTATGCTGCCTTCATATACCTAAAGCCCCGACACCTAACACTAACCATATTAAATATGCTGACCAGTAAAAGTGTAAAAAAAAATATATATATTTTTTTTTTCCCCAAAACTTGAATTCAAGCTTATACTTCAGCTTGAATTTAACAATTTAATTTACTTTTTTTAACACGTTAAAACATAGCAGCTGTGTGAGAGCGTGTGTGACTGCCCTTGTAAATGTAGTCAGTAAAAGCTATAATTAGGCTGTGTAAATAGTCAGCTGTCTCAAGAGGGGAGACACTCTGAATTTAAGAGCGGTACAATTCCATTACTGTGACTGACGGTCACATCTGAGAGAACAGTATAGATGCCTGCCACCTTTTTCTCAACACAGACACACCTATTGGCCCTCAAATAATACCCTTTTGACTGTGGCC
This sequence comes from Sinocyclocheilus grahami, assembly GCF_001515645.1. NCBI lineage: Eukaryota > Metazoa > Chordata > Actinopteri > Cypriniformes > Cyprinidae > Sinocyclocheilus > Sinocyclocheilus grahami. The sequence goes on from NW_015506526.1 coordinate 282,294, forward strand.
CAAATCATCAGGAAACTCTATAGGGAAAAATTAAAACTTATATTATACTAACAGTAACATATTTTTTCAGAACATATCAAGATTTCGCTGATCTATATCTGTAGTATTAGTAAATATAAAATAAATTATATTTCTTCTTCCTCTCCCTACTTTATTGGTGCTGCCTTGCAAAACAGTTCAAAAAGAGGCATTGATTTTATTTGAACAAGAGAGGATGTGGTGGTACAAACTGACAGGCAGGTTTGAAAGTACAGGATAACAAAAAACTTTTACAGTCATCACTTTTTAGATCAATGACAGTTTCAGGGAGTGCGTGACTATTAAAAAAAGAATGTTGCAATTAGCTTTGCTCTGTGTCATATTAAACAAATATAAACATAAATTATCTTGGACAAGTGATATGTGCCTGAGAGGCTGTTTTTGTGCCAATCATCGCATCAATAAAAGGCACTTGATTCTACCGTTTGTTTTTTATTTGGAACAACATGAAAGAGTATCTCAACATGCCACGCTGAACTACAGCAACATATTTTGTCAGTCATCATGGGAAAATATAGTTGTGAAACCAGACCTACATCTCATCAGTCATTTCTTTAAATAAAGTAATACCATTCCAGGTGAACAACACCAGACTGGAAGATTTTGTTACAAACCCTTTCTCCCTTTTTACATTGATTGTCTCATTAAAGCATTGCAATCTTGTCTTCTGCCTCATGTGTTCATTCTTTGTCACACTGGCAGCGTCATGGAGCCAACTCTGAGACTAACAGTTGTCAAATAACTCAGCATTTATATTTAGCTGCTCGTGAAATTACATGAGATGTAAAAAAAAAAAAAAAACCTCTGCAGTTAACACTTAAGGAAACAGGTGACTCACACAAGAATTCTTGTGAGGGCTTGAATAGCCCCATGCTAATAATAAGACACTGATCAGCAAAAGTGTTTTATTTATTTATTTATTTTTTCAGAATACAAAATATATTTTTACTTAAACATTGTTATATATTTTTTTTCCAGAAATCAACTGCTCTTACTTCAGACACTTCACACCAGGGGAAGATTCTGAGATCTTTGAAGTTAAAACTCAAAGAGGTGAGTTCATAGTCAAACCAATAATAGCCTGAACTGACTTTACATTTTATTGTATTGGTTGGATAATGATTTTGTGCACCATTACTTCTGCTATATGTACTTTAAAGGGTGATGAAATGGGAAAGAGTCATAGGTATAGTGGACAGTTATCCACAAACTAAATTAAATGTTTCTAAAGACTTCTAAGACGGAGCTCTGAAGCATGATATATTATCATATCATATTTGAAAATCATTGTCATTGACATGTAGCTCTTGCTGATTTCTCTACTCAGAATACAACATCTCAGCAGCTGCCATAGCCATCTTCAGTCTTGTCTTCATGATTCTGGGCACATTGTGTGTGTTGGGTTCCCTCAGAAAGGGAAAGGACTATCTGTTCAAGCCTGCCGGCATGTTCTTTGCTTTTGCAGGTAGGATGGAACATCTAATCCTTCTCTTACAAATAATTTACATTACACACTGCATTTTAGAAAATTACCTTACCGAAAAAAGTATTTGGACACTTGTTTAAATTGATAACAATCAACATTTATTTTAAGAAAAGATAGCACAAATACACTTTGCAGTTAAAACATTTCACAAAAGAAAAAAGCAAATACTTTTGAGGCCACTGTGCATTGATTTTCATGTCTTTTCTGTCCTCAGGTCTGTGTGCTATCATCTCAGTAGAGGTAATGCGTCAGTCAGTCAAGAGGATGATAGAAAGTGAGGACACTATCTGGATCGAGTATTACTATTCCTGGTCTTTTGCGTGTGCGTGCACGGGTTTTGTCCTGCTCCTCCTCAGTGGAATTGGTCTGCTGCTCGTCTCCATGCCACAGATGCCTAGAAATCCCTGGGAAACCTGCATGGATGCTGAGCCCGAACAGATATAGAGCAGGAATTCCAGATGCCAGCAGGTAAACCATTGTCTCACAATATATCTAGACCTCTTTGATACAATGTCAGAGCTTGACAAGCAGAGGTCATAAAATTAGCTCAGTTACTTCCTTTTTTCCTCTTGCATACTGGCACTGAAGAATGTAGGTGTGTAACACACCCTTTTACATCAGACCATGCCAGCAAGTAGCCAAGCTTTTTGATCTTTATATTATTATTATTTACATACAAATGTATTAATCTTGGAAATGTAATATGAAGAGTGCAGCTGGCTTTATGTTGCTAGAACTTTGTGTAATTATGCTTTACATTAACAGACATACAGGAAAGTTTACGGCACTGGAATGTTTTAAATGGAGAAGGGTTGCAGAAGAATTGTGATTGTGAGCATAATGAAAGATTGAAAAGATTATTAACATCTGACTAATATTTTGATGATTATGTATTTGGAAACGTTCATCTGCACTAATTTGCAGATAGTAAATAATAAGAAAATAAATCTCAATATGCAGTGGTGTAATGCCACAAGTTTTTGCTCCAGAAAGCATAATTCATTTCCTGTAAATGGGTTTATTTTTATTTTATTTTATTTTTTAAGATGTGTGAATGCTACTTTGGTATTATTAATAGTCATTTTAACAATAATTCTCTTTTGCCTGGGCACAGTGATGTTCTTAACTGCCCTAAACAGAATGTAAATGTTTGGTCTGCTGTGGTTACTGAATGCTTGGCCAGACATTTTGGAATAATTTCAGATCTTGCAGGTGCAAAGAAAATGGCATCAATCTCACTCTTATGTGAAACAATAAAACTTTCCAAGTCTACAGCTTCCTGAAATGAACCCACAAACTGTGTTTACAAGCTTGAAATGGAATGGCGTGCTCATTATTTTTTGAGAAGAATGTACTTCTATGATTTATAATTTAGGACCTTCTCAGGAATTGTGGTCATTTTTGGGTCTGCACAAGCCTTGTTTATCTATGTATCAAGCTGTAACCTGTAGATCAGAACAAATCTGCACCCTCTTTTTGGATGGTGAGTCACCCAAACTGCCCTGTAAAAAAAAATCTTAATATTACATTTACTGTCTATTTAAATTCATCAGACTTTTTGAAATTAATTGAAACATTATAGAACTTTTTAATCTGGTTCCTCAACAAACTCTTTTATAAAGTTGGCAATAGGATTTAGAATGTGGGGATCAATGTCACTGACAAAACACCAATAGGGTGTCAGATCCATAGCTTTGTGGGAAGTGCTAGGGCAACCAAAGTTTGAGTCCCTGCTTGTGGTCCTTTTCTGATCATGTTCCTCTCACTTATCTCCTCTCACTTTCTGTCATTGCAAAAAAAAAACTTTAAAAAAAACACCTGCTGGGTGAGCATACTGACAACAAAAAGCAAAAACGTTTGTATTGGCAGTTTGAATTGTTTTTTCAGTGTCCTTTTACCACATTCTATGGAAAATTCATAAAAGCCATGTTTAATTTGACAGATAAAGCTTTGTAATTATTTCCTTTGATGTTGTTTGCATGCAGAACAAGAGACCATGGCTGTTTGGATCGTGTTATGCTGTCCAACAGAATAAATGTATTTCTGGTCTTACAACCCTATGTCATGTATTTCTAATAAAAAAAATAAGCTAACTCCCATGTTCACATCAACGTTTATTCTGCCTCTTTTACTGTGATTTATTCAAAAGTGGCATAAAAAGACTGAGAGCTACAAAATTGATTTCATGTACACCTGCACCAGAGGTATTGATGCATTTAGATTGAATTGCATTTACTGTATTTATGTAGCTATTTTTATGGTTTTACTGCATAATATTATCTAGTTTAACAGTCATAATTTAGGTTTCCTCCATTTTGTGAATGACAGCTGTAGCTGTCTGATCTGCATGCTAATTATTTTCTTTCATTAAGAACTGTATGAACCACTTATGTTTATCATTCGTTTTACCACTTTATAAATTTGATGTCAGTTAAAAGAAAAAAAAACATTTGTCAACCAATCATACATGCTGTATGTATACTAAAGCAAAATTAACTAGTGAATACTTACAAATTAAATATTATTTCATAGTATGTGATGATGTATCTACTGTAAGTGTCTTAAATGTCTTTTACTCTGGTGAGTCTTAACTTTCTTTTAATGCCATTTTATGCCATTTTCCTGGCACATTTCAGAGTGAATAGAGTTTTGGTAAAGAAAGCTTGACAGTACTGGTCAAAGTCGTCAACTTTATAAATATAGTGCTTTATACAAAAGAGATCATTTCAAAGCTGCTTCACAGAAATAAACAGGGAAGTAACAGAATGAGTGACGCCAACATCATCGAACATAAGATAAATCAAAATTCTGTTATAAAGTAGGTATAAATAGACAATAGTGTCATTATTCAGCTCCATTCAGTTCAGTTCAATATCTGTGTAAAGATCATCAATTAATAAAACAAGTTAAATTCAGTGATAAGCAGCTCAGTTGAAGACAATAGTGCAATTACTTAGCTCCAGTCAGTTCGATGTTGATTCAGTTCAGTTCTACCAGAAAGACTCAGAGACAGGGTTGCCAGGTTTTCACAACAAAACCTGCCCAATTGCTACTCAAAACTAGCCCAATGGTGTTTCGAGGTGGCTCCCCCGGTAAAAATCGCGCTTCGTGGGGTAAAATTCACGTTTTTTGCCAGGGCTCCTCTGGTAAAATTTGCATTCCAGTGGCAAAATGAAGTGCGAGTGTTAAAGTAGCCCAATTCCAAAGGAAAACCGCGGACTTGGCAACACTGCTCAGAGGGCAGGTGAACATCTACGTGATATTTATTCCACAAAGAATTAACAGATGTTAGCAATCTACAATGATTCATGTCTAGGTGTACGGAAAAGTTCTTTGGCGTAGGCCCTGCTCTTTCCAAAGATTGTGCATATATCAGGATACTAATGTAGCAATTGCTGTGTTTGTCCTGAAAGGCTGCAAAACTCCTAAGAAAATTATTTAATAACTGATATAGTTATGTCATGTCATATATAATATATTTATTTTTTATTTTACATAATGATTTTCCCCCCCACATTTGAGTGCATAAAGCAAATATGACGCTTTATGTCATATTATAAATGTGAGATGTCATTCTTAAATGTGATCTTTTTTTATGTAGCACTCAGGGGATTCGCTGGAATCAAGGCTCTAGGGAGATTTCTGAGGTCCTTTTAGACTTTGGGGACGCCAGCTGGGCTGAGGTAGGAACAGAGGAGTCCTATAAGCAGATTTTCCCACTAGAACTTGAAGATGATTTCTATCGACAGAACTTCCATACATTATTCATTGGCATTATAGCCTACACACTGTCATAATTCAATTTCAGTCAAAATTAAAATGATAAAATTCTATTGGAAATTATCATTGATTTCTCATGGGTTTGTTGTTAGATCTCTGCAAATGATTCAGAATGCAGCAGCACATCTTGTTTTCAATTAGCCTAAGTCACATCGATTCTCATCTCTCTGCACTGGCTTCCAGTCGTGGCTCGCATCAAGTTCAAGACATTGATGCTGGCCTACAGAACAGCCATGGGCTCTGCACCCTCCTACCTCCACTCACTCTTACAAGTCTACATGTCCTCCAGAAGCTTGTGGTCAGGAAGTGAGCGGCACCTCGTGGTGCTATCGCAGAGAGACTCAGAATGGACGCTTTCTTTCACCGTTCCTTGCTGGTGGAATGACCCATCTAACTCCATCTGGACAGCCGAATCCCAATCAATTTTCAAGAAACAATTGAAAACTCATCTCTTGTTGTATTCCTCAACTGTACGTCGCTTTGGATAAAAGTGTCTGCCAAATGAATAAATGTAAATGTTAGGCTACAGTAAGAACATCTTTACTGTATATTTCATATTAGCTGATTATTCTCAACATGCACAACATTCAGATTTCTCTCATGTTTCCATTTGATAGATGATTCAGGTTGTGAGTGCTACAAGAAAAATCAACACTCATGTACTCATCAATCATGTGCACATTAAACTATGCCAGAAACATTCTTTCAATTACTGAGTAACAGCGGATGAAAGGGAGTTAACATTTGGGGTTAGATTTATTCCATATAGACTAGGATCCAAAAATGTATATAAAAAGATTCACAAAAATTAAAAAAATAAAAAAAAAAGTTTGAACTTGCTACAATTGGTCAGGGCAATGTGGCTGTCATCTGGAGTCCAAATTACATTATAGTGCCATCCCAAAGAGGCACAAAATCACTTTCACAGACTTTCACCTTAACTGTTCCCTGCTGGTGGAATGACCTGCCAACTCGATCCAAGCAGCTTCTTAAGAGCCTTTAGCCATCTTCAAGAAATGTTGCTAACACTAGCACTCTCTATTATGTTTTTTTCTACGTACTTGTTTTCTTTTTATTTATTAAATGTTTCTCTAACATTAGTTTTCTCTATTCTTTTTCTATTACTTGTGTTTTTTCTTATTAAAATAATAATAAATTGACCCTCTAAAACTAGCTCTTTATTCAATTTCTATTCTATCTACTTTTTATTATTTTAATTTATATATATATATATATATATAAAAACTGTGTCAGACTAACCAGGATTTGTCACAGCACTGACATATTGTTGCTCTTTTTCATTGCTTCTATTGTCCTCATTTGTAAGTCGCTTTGGATAAAAATGTCAGTGAAATGATTCAATTTAAATGTAATGTAAATATAAATCGTGTGCATGTCTTGAAACTAGAAATCCACAAAGCTGTGCTGTGATCCTCAAATGCACATATGAGGGAAAATGCTCTCATGAGCATCAGCTGTCCCCCTGCAAAAGTCCTGAACGGTTTGCGTGGGTCTATGGCAGAGAATATCCTGGTCTCCTTTAGAGCATAAAAAATTTATTTTTATGTATGGAAGTGGAGGAGTGTTTCCTAAAATCAACATAAATCCGAGTTTCCTCTGAAATAGCATCACAGATGGCAAATGGCAGTCGACACAATTTCAATTGAACATGCTAAACATCAAGACACACTTTGTTGTGCTGGACTTTGACAGATGTAGAAGTGGAAGAAAGTGCAATACTGTTAATTTCCAAATGCAAAAAAAAAAAATTATTAAAAAAAAAAACTATTCAAAGATATCATTGGCTCACCTGGAGCTTGTACAAAAGAGTTGCAGATAGTGCAAGCATAACCAACTTAGTCACCAATATGTTGTATATTTCCTTTAAAAAAAGATAAATCATAAAGGAAGGACATAAAAGCTCATGCAGATAGTATCTCCATTCTTTTACACAATTTCTCTCTCCTCTCTCACTCCTCATTTATGGAACAAATCATCCTATACTCCCACCTAGTGGCATAAAATTGCGTTTACCACTGAAGTCCATTTTAGGTGCAGATTGTGGTATAAACTGTGGGAAAATTTTTACAGGTAGATGTTTTCGAAAAATCCATGATAAAGAAAATGCGTAATGTGGCATCCTGAGAACCTGAGCCAAGTAATCTAAAGATATGATTTTGTGACACATGGTTTCTGAAATATAACAAAAACATTTAAGGTTCTTTACATGTAGTAGGTTCTATTTAGATCCATAGCATCCTGAAGAACCCTTTTATGCTGAAATGGTTCTTTGTTAGAGTTTAGGGTTCTTTATTTTTTTTAAATCTGTAAATGTCAAAGCTCCTCATTACTGATTTTCTGGAGCTCAGTGATCCAACTACAGACTGTCAACTCACTCTCAACAGGTAAATGATTTCATTCTTTAATTTAAATACAAATTTAACTTTAAAATTGTAACTGGTTTCCAAACAAACATGTTCTTTTCTCTTTTTAGTTTTTTGGTCATATGTAAGTGTGAGCAGCTCTGTTAAACTGAGGATCCTTCTCCACTTCTCCACTAAGTAAGCAACAGAGACATTGAATTTATAATACATATTGTTAGAATTTTCTTCATTAATTTAACACTAGAACTCTCTATTCTATTTCTATTCTAACTGCTTGTTTTCTCTTTAATTATTATTAAAAAAATAATAATAATTGACCCTTTAACACTAGCTCTGTCTATTCTATTTCTTTTCTATCTACTTTTTATTGTTTATTTATTATAAAAAAAAAAAAAATTAAAAAAAACCTTGCTATGTGTACTGTGTTAGACTAACCGGGATTTGTCACAACACTTATATTGTTGCTCTTTTGTCATGTTGATTGCTTCTATTACCCTCATTAAGTCGCTTTGGATAGAAGTGTCTGCTAAATAATTCAATGTAAATGTAAATGTAATTATTTACTAATTATTGGGTTTATGCATAAACATACCTAGTCACAAAAAAAATTAATGACTTTATATCACTTTTTCCTTTTAACATTGTGAAGGGCTCACATTCTGTCCATTTTTGCTTTTGGCCTTCATAGACATTATTGTTTTTACATAAACACATGGACAACTCTAAACTCAACTGTGTATTTCAGATGCATCACATCCCACAACCTCACCATCTGCAAAGAGAAACTGACACTCAGTCATACCAAAACGATGGACTTAAAGGCATCATATAGGATTGTGAAGATATTTCACTGGAACTTTGTCTTCATCACACCTATTTTTTGTTTTTATTTTGTGTTTTACTACTTTATGTATGTATGTATTCATGTTCAACAGTCACGTGTCAACTGTTGTTAAGAGCACTGACATTATTGCTACAATTTCATGTAAATAAAAAAGTACCTGATTCACACAATATGTTGTTGCTGCTGTTATTGTTGTTGTTATTTGAATGTAAATCCCCCCTCCCCCTGATTTCCCCCTGAATTACTGATTTTTTGGACTTCAGCCATCCAACTACACAGACTGTCAACAGACTCTCAACAGGTAAATTATTTCTTTTTTTAAAATGTCTTATTATTTTCAACTTTTAAACTGTAACTGGTTTCCTACCAGACGTGTCTTTTTCTCTTTTTAGTTTAAGAGAACATGTACGTGCGACCAGCTCTGTTCAGTTAAGGATACTTCTTTCTCCATCTCCACTAAGTAAATAACAAAGATATTGAATTTATGGTCCATATTGTTAGCTTTATTTATTTTATTTATTACTTGGGTTTATGCATAAACATAACATTGCGAAGTGCTCACATACTACTTTTGGCCTTAATAAACAATTGTTTTTACATAAACAAATGGAAGGAGGCACATTGTGACTCTAAACTCAATTGTGCTTTTCAGATGCTATCACATCCTACAACCTCATCATCTGCAGAGAAAAACTGCCACTCAACCACACCAAAATGTGACTCTACCTGTGAAAACCCAGCATAAGTCTTTGTGTGTGTGTGATTTACTGTTTTACATAAAATCGTCCTTTATAATGTAAAGAACATTCTGTGAAAATGTAACCTTGATATCGTTAATATTGACTGAGTAAGGCCATGTCAAATATTGAAATCATATTTTGATGCTTGTTATCTCATAATTAGATTTTGAGACTTTAGCCTGAATTTCACAGACAGGGTCACAAATACACATAATGATGGGCTTACAGGCATCATAGAGGATTGTGAAAATACAGTATTTCACTAGAACTTGGTCTTCATTACACTATTTTCTGTTTCTATTTTTGTTTTACCTCTGTATTTATTTATGTTCAATGTCAATTGTCATTTATTAATGTATTCTGATAATAACGGTTGTTAAAATCACTGTCATTTTTGCTAAATTTTCACATGTCATTAAATAAAATAAAAATACCTAATTGACACAACATGCTGTTGTTATTGTTTTTATGAAAACCTTAATAGAAGGTATGAGATATTGTAAGACCAGGCAAATAGAGGGCTAAAAAAAACAATAGTAATAAATAAGTTATTCAAATAATATTGATAAAACTAATATTAATTATATAAATATACTAATATACTAATATTAATGAAAATAAACTATCATTAAAAAGGTTATTTATAGCACCATTAAGGTTCTATATAGCACTGTCAAAGCATGGTTCTTTATGGAACCTTTTAAAAAGGGTTCTATTTAGCACCAAAAAGGGTTCTGCTATTGTTACAAGCTGAAGAACCCTTTTCTGGTACTGTTTAGAACCATTTTTCTTAAGAGTGCAGATGGTGGTCAACTAGATGCGCCCCAGAGACAGATCCTCTGTGAAGACCTCATCACCTCGACGACCATCGGCACAAGGCCACGGGAACCAGACAAGACCTCTGCACCTGTGTTGCAGCCTGCAATTAAACCACGCCATGCGGAGGAGAACTGGCCCCCTGCCTGAGCCTGGTTTCTCCCAAGGTTTTTTCTCCATTCACCGATGGCGTTTTGATTCCTTGCCACTGTCGCCTTTGGCTTGCTTAGTTGGGGACACTTGACTGATTGCTCAGACACTATTGGAAGAGAACTGAACTGGATGATGACATCACTGAATCAACAATGAACTGACTTTAGCTGAAAAATGACTGTTATAATCTTCTTGCATCATTGACAAACTATTTTCCTGTTTGACTCTGTAAAGCTGCATTGACACAACCAGTATTGTATAAAGCGCTATACAAATAAAGGTGACTTGACTTGACTTGACTCAAAGGAATGTGGGCAGAGCAACTCTCACTCCATTTCCCCAAGACACATAATGCCCATAAAAATGGACTTTTCCCTATTCATTCATTGAAAACCTTCCAGGAATGAACATGCCTATCTCTAGGACATTTTGTGTATGATTATTACTGTTTTTGTATATTGTCTTGTGTATTGTATACTGTTTAATGCATGCTTATGATAGAGCCACTAGTTAATATAACCTCACCCATAGCATGTTTGGTATCTACAAATTTATATCCTCCAAAAGCTTAGGTCACCATTGGCCCTTTGGCCCTTTGACCTGTGGCCATGAAAATAAAATTTCTTAGAGTTGATACGAAACTACACTGAATGTTCGCTGGACGAACAGATTTGTTGTTTGTAATATTAATTCTGCTACAGTTTCTACTGGCAGCTTATATAAATAATTATAATTAATTTTAATTAATTGTAATTATTTATATACATTTCCCTTTTGAGCTAATTTGCTACTATTGATTGCCTGATCTATAGCACGTCTGATTACTGCCTTTTATTATCCTTACTAGTTTATGTTTTGGACCTTTGGCCTAAATTTCACATTTATACCATTTACAATTTTGTCTGTCCATTCAGTTTTAGTATAAAGTATAAAAAAAGTATACAGCTTGAATTACATGAAGCCCACAATTATCTCTGCACTTGGGTCCTCGCTCTCCATATTACCAGCTCTGATATCTAGAGCAGTGCTTCTCAAATCTTTATTAGGTGATGGAATGCTTCAGCGGTAAAATTTGCTGACTACTTAACACCCCACATCTGGGGAACCACCAGCACAAGCAGTGTGGTAATTAGTGTAAAAATGTTTTCGTAGATGACATTATAATGTAGTTTACAAATAGCATGATGGTAACTCATGCACTAGCATCTTATAATAAACGCCTCAGGTAACGCATGCAACCATGGTTCCCCGAGAGGGAACGAGACACTACATCCTTTATTGCAATAGTTCTCAAACCCCTCACCACTGCACATTTTGTATGACTCCCTCATCAGAGTTTTCAATTTAAGTTCAATTTAAGTCTTGCAGCCTCTACTAATGAGCTGATGAGTTAAATCAGGTGTGTTAGATGAGGGAGACATGCAAAATGTGCACTGGTGTAGGGTCCCCAAGACAGGTTTGAGAACCACTGCTCTAGTGGACACTATGGGAAATAATATCAACATGACCGGTGTCTGAAACAAATGTGAAAACATTCCAAATCCATTGGACCGGGCAGCCCCGTGACATCATTAGCAGAGCATCCGGAAGTATAAGAGAGTGCCTGTAATGCACGTCATCAACTTTTTTGTCTGAAGGAGACCTGAAACAGGCAGGCTCTAGGCATGACAAGGGAACGCAGTGTCTCGTTCCCTCTCTGGAAGCCATGGTTACATGCGTAACCTGAGATGTTGCCCTTCAAGGGAACTCGCACTGTGTCCTCTAGTGGACACTATGGAGAACGAAATGCCCACTATGCCATGCTTCGGTGAATGCCTTTCCACCAGGTGAGTGAGCACCAAAAATAATGGCAAACATTTAAAAGGAGGCCAAAGAGCAGCTAGTCAAAGGGAACTGTCCACAGACAGCTACCAACTTTGATGTTTCAGGTGGACCACCGTAAATACACAGGCAGCCTTGGCGTTCACACCAAGAACAATAACTATAAAGATAACTATATTAGCATCCACACCAGCGGATGATATTATCTGTTTATTCCAAGTGCTGTCAATGTTTTTATTGTTCATCAGCTGGAAAAAATTGTTCTGAAAGTGATTCCAATGATATCGTTTCTCTGTGCCTTTATCATTATAGCTGTGGTGTGGACTCTGCTATTCTTAAAAACCCGAAGTAATGTGGTTTTGCCCGAAGTACTGTGGCTGAGTAAACTGTTTTAAAAATTTAACATAAAACCCAAAGTAGTGTGGTTTTGTCCGACATAATGTGACAGTGTTATATTTTTAACGGTTTAGTGTAGTGAAGGGTAAGGCCCGACGGAGTGTGGCAGAGTCTGAAGCAGTGAAAAATTTAGTTTAGAAGCCCAATGTAGTGTGGCTATTTTATTCATTTGCGTCCAAAGCACAGGAGCTGTAAATAATTAGACTAACAGGTATCTTCAAGTAACTAGATAATGTTCAGTCAGTGAAGGAATAAAGCCTATTGAATTGCTAAAGACAATTTAATAAGATTTTAAGAATGGAAGAGCTGATTGTTAAATACATTGCTAAGCATGGCTCAGTAGGAACGTTTGATGGGATAGACAAGGCAGATGAACCCTAAGAGTGGGCTATGTCTCAATTCAAAAATTGTTCCAAAATGCCTAAAAAAACAAAGAGGGAAAAGTCGCTAATGCACTTCAAGCTCATTTTTTACCTCATACAAGGTAACTAAGAAAAGATTAGAGAAAATGAAAACTGAAAACAAGTTACTAAATTCTCATGTCAGCGACAATGTCATGTCAATGAGAAATTGCAAGGCTGAAGAGATCATTTAGAAGGAGCAGATAATGAAATTGAGATAAGAAATTTCAAAGTTTAAATAAGAGAGGGAGTAATTTAGATGTTTGTCTGAAGAGCCATCTAGACAGTTGGTACATGCACAATTCGATTCTGAATATAACGAGAATAACTGCAAGGAAGCCTTTAGTTAACAACATAATTCTTCAGATGATTCTGTGAGGTTCCAAATACTCTCTCACAGGATGTCCGTGACAAAACAGCAGATAGAGATGCAAGCAGAGAAGCTCTGCTTAGAGTTATTGGCACTGATGTGATTAACTTGAGAAAGATAACTCAGGTGACAATGGAAACTGGAGAGCATCCTATGGAATTTGCATCCAGGTTGTGGGAAATGTTTAGCTGTTACAGTGGTGTGCCAAATGCAACTACACAAAAACGCATGTTTAAGTCTGCATTAATTGCACAGAGTAGTTCACACACGTGAGAAGCCATTGCTCTGTATGCAGATGTAAATACACCATATAAGCAAATTATTTCCAAAATGACACAATATTTCAATGAAAATGTCAAATGAATGTTGCAGCATCTAGATATTCAGTTGCTGCCTTTGGCAGGAAAGAATGTTCTAGATTATAAAATGGAGATTTGAAAGAGTAAATTCGGAATGTGCTACTCTTTGTTATGCATGTGGAAAAGCTGGTCACATTGCTAGACATTGTCAAGACCTCATCTTGTGAGATGTGAGAGACCTCATCAAAGCTTTGTCTGTCATGCATGTGCAGATTCAACTGGGGGAAAGTGGGGGGCAACCTCTTCTTTTTGCTCTTGTTTCAGATATAAGCATCGAGATGTTTGTTCGAAATGTGCAATCTCCTGGAGAAAGATGATCCAGTCATCTGAAGGACAAGAATGACAGCAGAGCCAGTAGAGTCAGTAGACTTCCACAAGAAAAAGGACTTCGTAAAGAAGTGATCACCATGACCTAGACATCTAGAGATTTCCCGAATTAAAAGATCCAAAACTCCAGGATTAAATGATCTAGAAATGCTGAGATTCAGCATGGGATGGATGGATTTGATGGATCTGATGGAACTGATGGGAAATCCATTGTGTGTGTGTAGCTGGAAAATGAATGGAGAACATACCTGCGGAATCAGTTGTGATAATTACACCAACAGGCTTCTACAGGAGTGTTGGGGAGGAAGTCCTATGTTGTTAGAGACTCTCAGTACTTAATTGCCGGGATGTTTGGTAGTCATACCCACCCTTGTTGACTCACATTGTCCCTGCATACCTGTTAAAATTCTGAATTTTTCTCAGGAGGACGTGTGGTTGTCACCCAGGACACAGCTGGGCACCCTGTCAAAGGTGGAGTGCGTGGACATCTTGCAGCAGTATGAAGTAAAATTTAAAAGGATTTTGGCTGACCTTGAACAGGTGACTTTAAATATGAAAGATTAGTAAAGCAGAGACCGTGTGCAGGAAATCTTGGATAAGATTGATGTAAGGGGAAGCGAGTACGAGCAAGCTCAGCTCAAGTCATTGTTGACAAAGTACACTGATATCTGCCCTAGAGGATGAAGACCTAGGTTACACAGACAAGATCACACAGGAAATTTACTTAACTGATGACGAGCCTGTCACACAGCCCTACTGTTGAATCCCTCCTAATCAGTATAGAGAAGTAAAGGATCACATCTCATGGCTGATATGGAAAGGAGTCATACAAGAGAGTAACAGTGCCTATGCTTCGCCAATCGTGCTAGTATGTAAAGCAGATGGCAGTATCAGGCTATGTGTAGATTACAGTAAACTAAATCAGAAAACAATAAAAGACGCCTTTCCCTTACTGCGTATCGACGAGAGCTTTGATGCTCTGTGAGGGGCGTGCTACTTCTCGACAATTGATTTAGTAAGCGGCTATCATCAGGTGGCCATGGCGGAAGGAGACAAGAATTATTGCGGATGCCATTTGGAGTCTCCAATGGACCTGCAACCATCCAAGGCTGATGCAGGCCACCATGAACGATCTTGTTTTCTAGATTATGTTAGTGTACCTAGATGATATCCTGGTGTATTCTTCAACATTCCAGGAGCACTTGGTAAGGCTGGAAACTGTAGTGAGGAGGCTGCAGGTCACTGGTCTCAAGGTCAAGTTATACAAATGTAATTTTCTTCAGTCAGAGGTTGTGTTCTTGGGACATCGAATTTCCGACTATGGTAATGGGACAAACCCTCAGAAAGTCGCAGTTATAAAACTATTCAAAGCCCTTTATTGTGGAGACAGATGTGAGCAGTCAGGGTCTGGGCACCATTTTATATCAGCAACAGGGAGATCTAAAACGTGTTACTGCCTTTGCAAGTAGATGGCTGAAGGATTCAGAAAAAATTATAGAAGTTATAGCAGCATGAAACTTAAGCTCCTTGCTCTCAAGTGGGCAATTGATGAAAAGTTTCATGGGTATTTGTTGGGGTCCAGATTTACTGTGATAACCGACAATAATCCTCTGTGCCACTTGAAAACGGCAAAGTTTGGAGCGATTGAACAAAGATGGATTTCACAGCTGTCCGTCTTTGATTTTGATGTCCAGTATCGTCCTGGTATCAAAACACAGTAGCTGACAGACTATCTAGACAACCGTTTGCAGGGGAGCCTGAGCCAGCCTCAGAGGATGCAGAGTATGATGGGTCTGTGGCAGTCTGCGGTTTGATTCACTGTGGTATAGAGCTGGACCCGGCACTTGTGGCTGCTGGGATGAATAGCTGTAAAGTGAGGTAAATGCGAGCTGTAGTAGCCAACTCTAATAATGGTAATGGACTAGGTATGGGAAATATCCCCACTTTTCCAGGTTACTCATCTGATGAATTAATTGGCTTCCAACAGCAAGACTTGGTGATTAGCAGATTCATAAAATGTTGGGATCAAAAGAGAAGGCTCCATGGGAAGGAGCTAAAAGTTCTGCCAAAACCTTTTCGGAAGCACTGGAACAGCATCAGGGAGCACCAGGAATTACTGTACCATGTCTTTGAAGATGTCAGACATGTTATCAGCTCTTGTTACTTCTCAGTTTAAAGAAGCCTGTTCTGGAGTATGTGCACAATTATATTGGACACCAAGGTATCAAGCGAATGCTAACCAGCTATGCTCTAGTCTAGTGAATGCTAACCAGCCATTTAAATGCATCGCAGCAAGCTCATATGTTAATTGCCTATATAGAAACATATGCAGTCTCAAGGCTATGATTTCACTGAAATGCCCTTCATGTTATAATATAATTTCTAGTTAAGTTTCTAATTATTTAGTTGACAAACCACTGTGCACAGAAAAATTAATTTATATGAAACAACTGTAAAACATCTTAACAAGCTTAAAGCATAGTTTCCCCCAAAATAAAAGTTCTGTCATTATTTACTCTCATGTTGTTTCAAACCTGTATGACTTGGCCTGTTTCTGTCCACATAATAAATGCCAATGGAGTATGTTGTTTGTAAAATATCTTCTTTTGAGTTCCACAGAATGAAGAAGGTCATACAGATTTGCAGGTAAATTATGACAGAATTGTCATTTTACAGTACGTGTTTTATGTGAACTTCATTATATATACACAAAATACCCATTCTGTAAAGACAATTAAATTTTTATTAGAAGCAGATAAGGGTACACTATGGATTTTTGTCTCCATCTGAGGTTAAAACATAAACTTGCAAGTTTCTAAGAATTCAGAGGAAAAGTTTTTCATGTGTAACATTTAGTACCAGGCACCCTCGGAAAGGTATCGCGTCTTTAGTGTATCAGTTTTGGTTAAGCAATGCTCTTCTGCATGGGTGAATCTGATGCTTTCATATTGTCTGAGCAAGTAAGTAATATATCTATGAAGTTTACCATTATTATGGGCTTAGTTATTTTGGGCAAGAATGCTGTTTTGGACAGATTTTGTCTCAAAAATTAATTGCTAATGAAGAATTGATTAATTTCTAATGAAGAATAAAAAAAACGTAACGTACCTTTTTAAATCATGTAATATATTTTGCATTATACACACTTTCAATGCAGTGGCTACACGATAATATAGTGTGACATCAGTAAAAAAGTTTCTGTAACATATTTACATATTTAAAGGGGTCATATGATGCGATTTCAATTTTTCCTTTCTCTTTGGAGTGTTACAAGCTCTTGGTGCATAAAGAAGATCTGTAAAGTTGCAAATACTAAAGTCTCAAATTCAAAGAGATATTCTTTATAAAATAATTTTATAAACAGTCATTTTTAAGAGTCAACCACGCCTACCTAAAACGGCTCGTTCTAACACGCCCCCACATGTCTACGTCACGATGTGGGAAGATTTGCATAACGCCGCCCAAATGTTCACTATTAACTTTTATTCTCGCTGTAGTATTGTTGTTGCTGCCGCCGCCGCCATGTCGTGAAGGTGCAGTGTGTTTCGTTGTGAAAGCGAAACTACTTTGTTTGTCCTTCCAAAAGAGGACTGGAGTTGATCCGTGCTGGTCACTGAGGAAATACATCAACTTCGCGCTGTGAATCGCCGAATCGGCTTTCACCGTGGACGAAGCGGAGTCCAGCCCGGGGTCGTCACATGTGGTTGCCACAAGCCCGCCGGACGCTCTTTCGTCGAATCCGCTGGCCGCGCCGTTCTCAAGCCCCCCCGCCTCCGCTCACTCTAGGCCTCTGGCCTCCGCTCACTCTAGCCCGCCGTGTGTTTCGTGATGATATAATGTTCTTTTTAGCAACATCATATGACTTCTTTAACATGTTTCTAACCAAATATGTACAAAAGTTATAGGAAAAACAACAGCATTATGTTATGAATACAAACAATGATGACTTCACTAGGAAAGTGACAAAATTATTTGATGTGCTGAGAAATTAACCCTTACTGTGATATTCACATTGTGGTAAGAACACTCGTCTCTAATAAATAATTGTAATAACATTTCCTTTGGGTGAGTTGCCATCTTAAGCATGATAAAAAAATTAAAAAAATTAAATTAATTTTTTTCAGAATTATTTGTGACTGCCTTTTTCTTTTCAGACAAATACTACTGGCATTCCATGGTATATGCAAGATGACATTTTTTTGTTGAAACTTGTAAGAGTACAATAGGTCAACTATAAGGCAACAAAATGCTGCTGCTTTATAATTTTATCATGTGAGGAAATTGTAATTACTTAATTTGTATCAAATCATAACAAAACCATATATTTGAATTATATACGTAAAGTGAAGAAATTGGTTATAAAACACATAGAATTTTCCTTACATTTATTCTTTTTTTACACACACACAGTGAAACAATAATAACAATGTTTTTCTTGTAAAACTCAAAACAGTTTTTGTCTTTGCATCACTGATGTGTTGATCTTCTGATTAATTCAGAATGTAAAGCACTATAAATAAATAAACAAACATAAAATAAAAAATAAACAATAAAACTACAATAATATTAACATTCATATAAAACACAAAATGCCTCTTAATCAAAAGACCACAGCTAGTCTCACCAGTGACACCACAACACATAACAAAAAATTTAAGTGTCAATATATTTAAGCTCTGTATTATGGTT
The DNA here is from genome assembly GCF_001515645.1 of Sinocyclocheilus grahami. Taxonomy (NCBI): domain Eukaryota; kingdom Metazoa; phylum Chordata; class Actinopteri; order Cypriniformes; family Cyprinidae; genus Sinocyclocheilus; species Sinocyclocheilus grahami. Next base: position 300,899 of record NW_015506526.1, read on the forward strand.
ACTTAAAGTGCATAAAGGCAGAAACCAGATTAATGGTGAGTCACATCAGCATGTATCTTCTCATTGAGCATGTGCTTTAACGGCCATGATGAATCTTTAAATATAATCATTTAAATACTTGTTTATACCATAATTTCTAGTTCTCTGTTTTCTATAAATACATACATCTGTTTTCAATTAAAGCTGCAATTCTGATAACAAATCTACACAGAAACCAACTGACGGTTTGAATGAAATTACTCTACAAAAATATTTTCTAAGACTTTTAAGAAAAAGGCAGAGGTACCACTAGCTACACATCAGTGTGGTAGAATACAAATAACAGAAAATGATACCATCAATTGATGTATTAAACTCTGAATCACTGCATTAGTACTGAAGGCTCTCAAAGACAAGGAAATAACGTTTATCCTCTGTCCAAACACAACATGATCTCTGGTGCCAAAGCCATTCCAGTACAGCATCTTTAAGAACTAGCTAAAGCTCTCTCCTTCTCAGATTTCACTAATGTGTTTTTGCAGTCTCAACATGGTGATGAGGACATCTGATCATAGTCAGGACACTTGAGAAGGGCAGGGTAGTTTGAATTCATCTGGAGGGATGCTTCACTGGAGATGTCTGAGGGGCTGCGTCCATGAGCCCAGGCATCTGGATGCAGGAACTGGCCAGAATAGTCAGAACAGTTACTGAGGCGAGGTCGGTGGAAACCCGGGTGTGGCCTGTACATCTCCTCTGCAGTGTACCGTTTCATAAACAGGTAGACAGACATTACACCTGCTGCCTGGTGATTGCACAAACAGAGGGCGATTGAAGAGCATGTGAAATTAATAAATACAACAATTGTTACAATATAAATGAATTCATATTATTCTAAATGAGAGAATGTTCTAATGGTTAATAATTTGCATGAAACACACCCAAAAATTTTCTGATTCTAGGGCTTTCCGCACCTCAGCACATGTGCAGAGAAAGTTGAAGCAAAAGAATGAAAATAAACAAACAAACAAACAAGCATGAGGTGCGCTAACGAAGGCCATTAAAGGGATAGTTCACCCAAGAATGAAAATGTGATGTTTATCTGCTTACCCCCAGGGCATCCAAGATGTAGGTTACTTTGTTTCTTCAGTAGAACACATTTGATGATTTTTAACTTTAACTGTTGCAGTCTATCAGTCGTATAATGCATGGCAATGGTAATAAAATCTATGAGAGTAAAAAAAACATGCACAGACAAATCCAAATTAAACCCTGCGGCTCGTGACGACACATTGATGTCCTAAGACACGAAACGATCGGTTTGTGCCAGAAACCGAACAGTATTTATATCGTTTTTTTACCTCTAATACACCACTATGTCCAACTGTCTTTGGGCGTGCGCACGGCTTCCGGTACGTGAGGTGTGTACGCACTCTGGCATAGTTTACGTTAATGGGTATGTTGATATCCAGCCGAAGAGCAATCAACATAAAATTTTCATTTTTGGGGGAACTATCCCTTTAATGTGATTTCACTAGAACAGTTGCAGAGGCTAAAAAAGTTGTTTATCTGATGCAGGACCGATGCTTAGAATAAAGGCCCGTTCACACCAAGGACGATAACTATAAAGATAACGATACAGTTATAGTTCAGTTATAGATATAGTTCTAAAAATCATTCTCAATATTAAAGAATAGCAGAGTCCACACCACAAGTATAACAATAAAGACAAACAATATCGTTGGAATCACTTTCAAAAGATTTTTCTCCAGCTGATGAACGATAAAAAAACTGACAGCTAATCAGAATCCATCCTGCTGTAACGAGCTCAAGAATTTAAAGCGGCAGACGCGCGTGAGCTTAGAATAAACAGACGATATCGTTCGCTGGTGTGGACGCTAATATCGTTATCTTTATAGTTATCTTTATAGTTATCGTTCTTGGTGTGAACAGGGTTTAAGACCTAATAAAGGAGCAATCACAACATGGTAATATTTTTATTAAAGTGAATTTTTAAGTAATCCAAAACATAATTGCAATGAAGAAACTGAAGTCCAGCCGTCTACTTCCCAAGCATCCATGCACCTTCTAAAAATTTATTTATGTGTTTTGGCCCATGATGTCTACTCCCATCATCTGATGGGGTTAGGTGGTTGTAATTGTCTGCATCCTCCCAGTAGGTTTCCATTGGCCAGATTGAAAAGTTTTGCCATTTTAGACAATTTCATGAAGTGCTTAATGTTAGACCACATCCCAGGCCAGAATGCTACATCCTGAATTCTCTTAAAGGTTTTGTAAATCTATGCATGACCACTCAGTGTTGCAGTATAGAAGGAACAAGACCATTGGGAATGAAGAAATGATAGTGATTCTCTGACAGGTGAGTTTTTAGGTAAAACTTGTCTTCAATTACTTCACACTTTTTCCTCTCTCCCCCACTGTTCTTGGCCAGAGTCTGGAATGTTTTCACTCCTTCTGAGTTGTGTTGTTGTTCTTCCAAAATCAGTTCAGCAGAAACTGTAAGGGTGTTGACATCCTTTTGGGTTGTATAGAAGTTACAACTCATATGAGGTTTAATCTGTGAAAGAGCATCAGGTGCTGCATTTAACTTTCCCTTTCAGTACTTAACATGAAGCTATTGTAGGGCACATAGAGTGTGATTGCTGGTAGTTTTGAGAGAATTCATCACCCACTGCAGTGATCTGCAACATGTTCTAGGTAATGTTGCCACTTATCTGATGTTCACACCATGGCTAAACATTCCTTCCTATTTCAGAGTAGTATGACTTTGATTAATTAAGATTGTAATTGCATAAGCTATTACCTCCTCAGTGCTTTTTCTTCTCTCCTGGGTCTACACTGGCCCATCTGGCATTTGTATACACAATGAAGGAATGTTGGGATGTACCAGGATGGGTGGAATCATTAAGCACAATTTCAATTGCTTAAATGCCTGTTGACATTGGGGCATCCACTAAAAAACTTTGCCCTTTCAGTGAATCTAGAAAAACAAGGAACAAACTGGTGGTATTGCCCAGCTAGTCCAAGGAAATGCTGGACTTCCTTGTGATTTTTTTCGGCACAAGGTATGACAAAATGGCTTCCACTTTACTGGAAACAGCTGAAATACTTTTATCACTGGTGACTCAGGAATGTTACTTATTGAAGGCAGAATTTACTTTCCCAGAGTTTAATTGTTAAGCCAGCATCTTATGAAAAACAGCTTGGAGATCAGGCAAGTGCTGAGTAAAGGACAGTGAACAGATCATAATATAATCGATATACTCAAAGCAGTTCCTCCCATGTAATTCTCCCAAGGCTGTCTCAGTTAGTCAGGGGTATGCAATCCTGCTCCTGGAGGGCCAATGCCCTGCAGACTTTAGCTCCATCTTTCCCAAAACAAACATGCTTGGATGTTTCTAGTAATCCTTAAGACCTTGATTAGCTGGTTCAGGTGTGTTTAATTTAAGATTGAAGTTAAACTGTGCAGGATAGTGGCCCTCCAGGAGCAGGATCGGTCACCCCTGCCATATGTTGTTGAAAGGTGGCTGGGGCATTTTTAATCCCAAAGGGCATTCCATAAAACAAAAAGAAGCACCACAGAACACACAAATCGGATCTGAACAGTTACGATACACTGTATGGACAGTCAACCATTTAGATCAGGTTTCAATCAGGTACACAAATAATCACATTTTTTCTGACAGTGTGAACATAGCGATACTATGTTTGGAGTGCAGTTCTGGGTTAGGTTTTTCATTTTGTAGATGATGTTTTTTAAGAAAAAAAAAGTTGATATTTGGTATTTAATTTTAAATAAAAAAATTGTGATATTTAATTAATTTTTTATTTTATTTTATTGCATTTTTTAATTAACTTCAATATGCTTTTTAATCAACTTCAATATGATTACTGGGAACACAAAAGGCACCGAATGCCAGGGATGACCTGGGTAGTAAGGTGTCCAATCTTCCCTGCAGCTGTTGGGCAACTGGAGATATACAGTGGGTACGGAAAGTATTCAGACCCCCTTAAATTTTTCACTCTTTGTTATATTGCAGCCATTTGCTAAAATCATTTAAGTTAATTTTTTTCCCTCATTAATGTACACACAGCACCCCATATTGACAGAGTCGTGGCCTAATTGATAGAGAGTCTTCCACCCTCAATGACATGACTGAGGTGAGACCCTTGAGCAAGGCACAGCACCCCCAACTGCTCCCCGGGCGCCGCAGCAATATGGCTGCCCACTGCTCCGGGTGTGTGTTCACGGTGTGTGTGTGCACTTGGATGGGTTAAATGCAGAGCACAAGTTCCAAGTATGGGTCACCATACTTGGCTACACGTCACTTCACTTTCAGATACTGGAGAAACAATAGTGCATGATTGCATGTGGTCCTGATTCCTTGAGCAGAAATGCTGTGGGGAATGTCTGCCCAAGACTTCAAGACCTCAAAATATGTGTCAGATAATAGAGACATCAAAGATATGTGTGGCTTTAGTTGGTTCTTGAACTTAATTTAGAATAAATTTTAGTCCAGACACATTGGCAAATTAAGAATTATAAAGTATGTGCACACAGATTTTCACACAATTAGTGAATGAGACCCACTGTCTTTAATATTTACACAAATATACAAAGATAATTGGAAGTGTTACCTCAGTAAGCAGGAAGGAGACTGCAGCAAAAGCAAAAGACCATCCATATTTGTAACTGAAATAAGCTTCATTCGTTTTTGTTCTGTTTAGCATCTCATCATTTATACTGGATATATACAAGACCAGACCCACCACCAGGGACAGACCTGTATCAGAAATAAAGAGAAAATGAGCCAAAGAAAAATAAAAGGGAGAGAGCTGTAGTGACACAAATTGACATGAAAAAGTCTGAGAACTGTCCATTTAAGAGCTGAAAACATTATTTATTGTGGAGACTTAGTCTTCCAAACATGAACAGTTTTACTATTATTAGTAATAGTAGTTTTTATTAGTTATTTCTTAGTTTTTATCCATTCAATCATTATAGTAAAATTATAGTACTCTGAATCTTATTATAAAGAAGCATACTTTTGTCCAGCAACATGATATGATTCATTCTTACTGGCTATATATATATACACAGTATACTGAACACTGTTTAAACAAACACCCACCTGACAGGATAAAGAAGATTCCAGAGATGAAGGCCAGAATAGTGCGTTGAGGGCGGATGTGTCCAATATTACTCAGCACAAAGCCAATGAACATGAAGAATAGACTGACCAGCGGGAAAGGAGTAGCAGAGCGAATCATTTCTGTGAAAAAAAACAAAATAAATAATTACTGATGATGGATACCGTATACTTCTACAACCTCTCACCATTAATGTAGCAGATAAAAATACAAACAGCAAATAAATATGAAATAAAATATTATTATTATCTGTAATGTCCTCTAATTCCCTCTTGTGGACCCTAAAGAGCACATACAGAACAAAATCATGATGTAAATGTGAGGCTTGGTGTTGATGCGAAGGTCATGTGAGGGTTTAAATGCCACTGATTAATTGAGACAAACAAGAGGTATCATTGGATATCAATTCCTGGTACTCAGACAAACTGAAAATCATTCAACCATTTAGAGACCTCTGACACAATGACAGTGACATACATATGCAAATCAAGAACCACAATATATAATACACTGCAAAATGTGTACAAACAAACAAAAAAATAAATAAATGCATATTTCATTACATGTAAAATAATTTACTTTCTAATTCAAACAGGATTGGTTTCCCTTATACCAGGTTTATATGTTGCTGATGACTCTATCTTTCTTATGAAAATTAAATTATTTACGTTATATGTTTCACGACAACATTTTGTTTTGTTTTACTTTCATATTTCATATGAAATATCAATTTTACATTTCCAGGAATTCTTTTTGCAAATACTGTAATAATACAGTGACATTTTTATATGAACAAGAAGTCCTACAACAGAAGGCATGGTCCAAAAGGAAATCTGATTTCACCATTAAGTCAGTCTGGGATTACATAAAGAGACAGAAGCAACGGAAACAGCCTAAATACATAGAAGGATGTTTGTAACCTCTTCAAAACTGTTTAAACAACATACCCACAGACTACAGCACTCTTTTAGGTTTTAAGAATTGTGTAAAAAATAAATGCTTTAAAGTGAGGATGTTGTCAAAAAGTTATTTATCAGTTAATACATAACTCAGGGATGGGCAACTTCGGTCCTGGAGGCCCACTGTCCTGCAGAGTTTAGCGTCAACCCTAATCAAACATACTTGCCTGTAGCTTTCTAGTGATCTTGAAGACATTGAATAGCTTGCTCTTTTGTGTTTGATTAGGGTTGGAGCTAAACTCCGTAGGACAGTGGTCCTCCAGGACGGAAGTTGCCTGGCCTAACAATCAAATCAAATTAATAGTGTAACCACTCATTGCCCTTTAAACACTTGTGCTTAGTTGTTAAGGTAGTTTGTTTTTGAGGGTGTTCTAAGTTTTTATTTATTTTTATTTATAGTAGAATATTTAGAGCAGTAAGACAAATTCCAATCTTGCAGAATCAATTATTCTTAGTCCTGTAGTGATCAGTGACTAAACAACATTCAGAAAGATCCATTTTTATATCAAAAGAGCCATTTTATATCAAATTTACTAAAGGAGACTTTTACTCACTCAGAACGCTGGCTGTAGACTCTGACGTCATCTGAACATTCATAGGCATCACATACTCTATAGTGAAGCAGCGCCCCTTCTCCTCTCCTTGAAAAAATAAATAAATAAAGATAAAAACTTGAACAATGCCACCATGACATCATAAAATGATTATACAATTATCATACTCTTTTTAAATAAATTATTAGTACTACTACTACCACCACTACTACTACTACTACTGCTGCTGCTATTAAGTAGAAGAAGAAGAAGAATGAGTACGGCTTCTGTCTGAGATTGTATTTAACAGTGTTGTGAGATTTGCCATAGATTACCTGACAATGGACATTTTTTTTATGTTTTAGACAAACTAAACACATATTTACACACAACTAGATAAAGGTTTTTAATCCACTGGACAAGTTTTTTAACCAGTGGACCACAATCAGTATGTCAGCTAAATTGCTGAGTGGTGCAAAGGTTTGTAGGTCAAACGTTTTGCCTTGTAGTGTTTTTAGCAACAAGGCCACTCAATAGCGCATACTACTCGTACAGAACCATTTGGACCTATATGGATGTGACCCCAGTGCAAAATGCTGTTATATAATCCATTAAGAATAACGCTGACAATGTCTGCAAACAGTGTCTGTTTTGTGAGATCGAATGAACTGAATGTAAGAATGACAAACAGAATATTCACTGTGCCTGCAATAATAATAATATCAAGTTAATTAAATATGCTACTGTTCAAAAGTTTGGGGTCTGTAAATTTTTTCTAAATACTTTTGAAAGAAGTCTCTAATGCTCACCAAGGCTGAATTTATTTTAACAAAAGAATAATAATAAAAATAATACAGTAAAAACAGTACTATTGTGAAATATAAATATATATATATAAATTAGATGTTTTGTATTTTAAAATTGAAATGGAAAAGCTGAATTTTCAGTTGTTATCACTCCAGTATTCCGCGTCACATGATCCTTCAAAAATCATTATAATATGCTGAGTTGGTGTTCAAGAAATATCATTATTATCAGTGTTGAAAACATTTGTGCTGCTGAATTTTTTGTGGAAACCATGGTACATTTTTTTCAGGATTCTTTAATTAATAGAATGTTCAAAACATCAATCAAGCACTTATTTGTTGAAATATTCTGTAACATTTTAAATGTCTTTACTGTCACTTTTGATTAATTTAATGTGTCCTTACTGAATAAAAGTATTAATTTCTTTTAAAAACAAAAGCTGAGAAAAATAGAGGCGAGAAAAGAAAAGATACCTGATTTACCAGTTGGTAACACTGTCGCTGGAGCTGGTGACTCTAAAAGGAAGAGGAACCAAAATCAATTGTTGCCTGTATATCTAAATGCCAATTTGCTATTTGTGAGGTAATGGCAGTACAGAGTGAAACAGGAAGAGGTACAGGATCTGCCTTGTAAGACTGTACAGCCTTCAAAGGCTGGTTAGTGGAAAATACTGGAATCCAGACCAGGGTTTACAGGATATAGTAGAGAAGAATCTTTGTTTCAAAATCAGGATTTAAAAGTTCATCAGCAACTTTATCACCCCAAATATCATCCCACTTTGTCACTCTGAGCCATTCTCGCTTAAGCTCAACCTTAGAAATGCCATCTTTGCCATCGAACACACAGAATTCTCTGTGCACCTAGCGGACAGAATATGGGACCTCTCAGGGAAAAGCAAAGTAGGGGGTGTGTGCTTCATGATCAACAACTGTGATCAGAAGAATGTACATCCTATCTAGTCTCTTTGCGTCCTCCACCTGTAATACCTCACACTTCTGTGCCGACTTTTTTGGCTACCGAGGAAATTCACAGTGGTCATTATTACAGCTGTCTACATCCCCCCTCAGGCTGACACAGATGAAGCACTCAGGGAACTGTATGGGCAATTATGCAAACAGGAATCTGTGCACCCTGAGGTTGCGATTATTGTAACCGGGGACTTCAACAAAGCCGACCTCAGAAAGATTGCAACAAAATATAACACATAACATGCAACACACGGGGAGATTGTGTTTTGCACCATTGTTACTCTCCTTTCCGGAATGCTTACAAATCCCTAAATCCCTGAACATCCGTAAAGCAATGGGTCCAGACGGCATTCCTGGCCGTGTCCTTAAAACATGCACAAACCAACTAGCAGGAGTTTTAACAGACATGTTTAACCTCTCCCTTTCCTTGTCTGTTGTCCCCAAATATTTCAAAACATCCACCATTGTGCCCATAAAAAAGACACCCAAAGTTACCAGCTTGAATGATTGGCGCCCTGTTGCTCTGACCACTATCATCACTAAGTGCTTTGAGAAATCGACCCGCTACAGTTTGCCTACCGCAATAACCGCTCCACTGATGACGCAATTGCCTTCACCCTGCAATTTCCCATCTGGACAAGAGGAACACATATGTGAGAATGTTGTTTGTTGACTACAGCTCAGCTTTTAATACCATAGTGCCCCCTAAGCTTGTAGTGAGACTCCAGGCCCTGGGTCTGAACAGTTCTCTGTGCAGTTGTATCCTGGACTTCCTGACAGGCAGACAGCAGGTGGTCAGAGTTGGTAGCAACATCTCCTCCCCACTGACCCTCAACAACGGCACCCCACAAGTCCTCTCCTGTACTCCATGTACACACATGACTGTGTAGTCGCATACAGCTACAATGCCCGTCAAATTCGCAGATACCACAATGGTGGTAGGCCTGATCACCGACAACGACAAGTCAGCCTACAGAGAAAATGTGCACACTGTGACAAACTAGTGCCATGATAACAACCTCTCTCTCTGAACATCAGTAAGACCAATGAGTTAGTGGTGGACTTCAGGAAACAGAACAGTGAGCACACCCCCTTCATCATTGACGGGACGCTAGTGGAGTGAGTCAGCTTCAAGTTCCTTGGTGTTCACATCAACAAGGACGTCACCTTGTCTGTTCATGCGGAATCAGTGGTGAAGAAGGCCCATCATCAGCATCTCCTCTTCCTCAGGGGACTGAAGAATTTTGGAATGTGTCCAAAAATTCTCAAACAATTCTACAGCTATACTGCGGAGAACATCCTGACTGGCTGCATCACTGCCTGGTATGGGAACTGCACTACTCTCAACCACAAAGCCCTGCAGAGAATGGTTTGGATGGCCCAGCACATCGTCAGAGGTGAGCTTCCCTCCCTCCAGGATATCTACCCCCAGCGATGTGTGAGGAAAGCACGGAAGATCATCAGAGACTCCTGCCACCCAAGCAATGAACTGCTCTCGCTGCTACTATCAGGCAGACGGTACCGCAGTATCAGGACCCGCACCAGCAGATTGCGGGACAGCTTCTTCTCACAGGCCATCAGACTGCATCAGACATCACACCTCACCTAACTTTGCACTGCACCTCATTAACAGATTAGCTACACTGACTCTAAGTGGCAACACTGTAGCATGTCTTTGTACTGCTCAGCACATACACATACTCAGTGCAGACTACATCATCTCTCTTCCGCACTCTGACAAGCTATTTGCACTAAACATTAGAGCACATCTACTACGCTCTATAATAACACTGACATTATACTTCACTGTGTTATTACTGTGAATAATACTGAAAGTTACTGTGACTACTGTGATTATTGTTCTGTTTGTGCGCGGCAATCGTCTGTGAGGGGCTGTTGTGCTATTTTCAGTTTTGTGTTGTTCATTTGTTTATTAAAGTTTTATGGTTAAATGTTCGCCGGTTCCCGCCTCCTTCTTCCTGATCTCTGACTTTGTTACAATATGTAAACTTCCTGTGTATACAGTCTATAATAAAATTGTCTGTTGCGCTTCCATCTTTACACCTTTTACTTTATAAGATTAAAACGAATGCTTGAAAGATGGATTCATTATTATTCTTAATGAAAAGCACAACAACAGTAAAAAGGTACAATGACAAACTGGTTTATATAACGTTTATTAACAAAAACGAATAAGATGAGGCATGGCATACACCACATGCTGTATTATATATCAACTAATAAATGAGAGAAAATTATAAGGTTCTAAAAGCGCCTCTCTCACTCTCTTCATGTGATCAGTGAAATCTGACTCAAGCTTCACTGTGCTGCGGCTTTACAGCGCACGCTGTATGGAGCAGAGCAGAGCAGACACTTTCAGTGTTTACAATTGTAGTGTCTGTTGTCCAACTGAACTAAATGGTTTTTATTTCTATAAAAAGCAAAATGACAGTGGGGGCGGTACCGTGGTGGGCAAGAGTGTATTTGGTGTACAGCCGAACACCGGGTAATAGTGGTAACACAGACTACCGCAGCAAGCCTATTTGTGACCACTAAAAAGGTATGTTCTATATAGTATGCATGTGTGTAGTATGAATGTAATCTGGACATACTGCAAACACCATGTTGTCATTATCACATGACCTACCAGTGTCAGTTGCGTCACTTCACTGCCATGCACAAATCTTCTCCGTGTCCTCAAGCCCTAACATGTGGCAGTGTCTCAAAGAAAGGGCCTATAGTCACACAGAGGCACTCACTCACCTGCAAGGAAACAGACCCTCCAGAGCCCTGAATGGAGAGACATACGGATTTCAGTGCTCTGATTGAGAGGCAGGATGACCCCCTCCTCCAGGTAGAGCCAGTAGTCAGTGCTGACAGCAATACCCAGCAGCCCCAAACTACACACAGCAAACACACTGCTGAGGAGTGTCAGTGCCTTCCTGCCACACAAACTCATCTTTCAGATCAGCAGCAGAGGGGACACGCTGCAGAAAACAGGTGCTGTAATGAGAGAAGGCGGAAAAAGTTTATCTTAAACTGCAATTGAACATCCAAATGTTTTTTTTAAAGTACATATTTTAAAATGAAATTTAATTAGTTATTAAGTCTTAAAGGAGCCTACAAAAGAAGTATACTGCACATGGAAATTTATAACACTAATAATAAAGGCATTGTTCTTTGCATCAAGTATATTGAGTGTTACATTAGGGTGAAAGTCTTCACAGAAAAAGTAGCTAAAAGTGTTATGTTAGAATCCCATTAGTTGACTTGACACAACCTGATCAGGGGTGGCTCATCTACTGACTGCTGAAATTTCACCCTCTTCTGTTAGTCACACCCCAATTAATGCTGCCTTTTGACTATTTGTGATCTCCAGGTATGACCGTCGCTTGCTAGTAGCATTCATGCTAAATTTGGTAAAGGTTGCTTCTGTTTGCACCACAGCAATAGCACTTAAAATGTTGAATTGAAAGCTACTGTTTCAGAATAAAAAAATGTTTTTTTACTGCCATATGCGAAATACTTTGACATACTCATCTCTGACCAATAACAAAATACTTCCTGTCTGTAACTAGTCTCAAGTCTACTTTATTTATAAAGCCCTTTCCACTACAAAGTAGACCAAAGGTCTGTACAGCAACACAAGACGAGAATAGTAAAAACAAAAATCAACAATACTAGACAATAATACTATACTAAAACAACAATACTAAAACAAGAATACTAAATACTTCTTTGTACTAGTAAGGAGCCTTGCAGCTGCATTCTGGACCAATTGCAATTTTGAAATAAGAGATTGTCTCACTCCCAAATAAAGTGCATTACACTAGTCCAAACAGGAGGAGATAAATGCATGAATCACTATCTCAAGGTCAGCAACAGACAAAAAAGGATTTCATTTTTGCAATAGTCCTCAACTGAAAGAAGCAACTTTTCACCACACATTTAATCTGATGATCAAACGTTAGAGCTGAATCAAAAATTACATCCAGATTTCTTATTTGGGACTGCACATTTGTTGTCCATGTACCTAACACATCGTTTATGTCACAGTCAACCTTATTTGGCCCAAAAATGATTACTTTCCTTCAGATTTACTCGCATTTAGCTGTAGGCAATTTTGCTCTAACCAGCACTTTACCTCCTCAAGACATAATAAAAAAGATGAATGAGAAGTTGATCCTCCAGATCTAATAGGCAAATAAATCTGAATATCATCAACATAAAGATGACAAGACATACTGTTTTTTTTTTTAAATAAGACCTAAAGGCAACAGAAATAGTGAAAACAGAATAGGCCCCAAAATGGAGCCCTGTGGTACTCCACAGGCAATAGAAACTGAAGAGGAAGAAAGTTCCCCAGCCCTCACTGAAAAGGATCGTCCCTTCAAATAAGAAGAAACCCATTTTAAAACAGTCCCTCTCAGACCCACAACATGCTCTAAACGTTTAATAACTGTAACTGTCACGATCACTACTGTGAGGGAGTGCGGAGCGAGGAACAAGCAGACCAGGAGTACATCAACAAGGAGATTTTAATTACATTCAGGGAACCAGGAAAGCACACGTAGCAAAGGAGGTAGACATATACAATACCGGACCAAGAACTCAGAACCGGGAACACTTTAAATACACCAGATATGACGAGAAACACCTGGAACTAATGAAATATAATAACATGAGGGAAAACACAGCTGGAAACAAATGGGAAACAATCAGGAAGTAGGAACAGGAAAACCAGATAAGGGCATGGAAACACATGGGGAGCAGAACAGAGTCTGACATTTCCCCCCCTCCTGGAAGGTGCGTCCCGCGCCGTAACAATTCCTGCTGGTGCAGGACTGGGACACGGGGAATACAGTTGGCGGATCAGGCAGTCCATGGTGCTGTTACGGGGCTGACGAGACGTGAGACGTGCGGATCCAAGTGCAAAGCTTTATTATTAGACATAGTAAGAGACAGGCAAGGGTCAGATAATGGCAACAGGTATATAGATGGCAAGACACAAGAAAATATTCTAGGGCTAGCATGGGTCTACGAACAGGATCAACAGGGCGAGACTAGAGGGATAAGTACAGGTACAAGGCAAGGTCCAGGCAGGGGCAAACAGTATCAGAATAGAGCAAGACAAGAGGGGGAATCCGAGAAACACAGGCGAAGATAAGTACACGAGGAAACAGACAAGGCAAGACTAAGCTAAGGCTAGACTAAGGTAAAGCTATGAAAACTAATGGTCTCCGTAGAGTTGCTATCGCTAGGTGAGTGATATACGCTATACAGTACTCAGCAGCTTGACGGGGATCAGAGTGAGTGTTATATAGGGAAGGTGTGATTGATGACAGCTGTATGAAATCAGTGCTGTGTGCAATCAACTGTGTGTGTGTAATCAGTGCAATGGATGATGGGAGCTGTAGTCCGGGTGATGTGCAACAGTGGTGTGGTGCAAGAGTCCATAGTAGTGGAAGGGTGACCTCTGGTGGCAAGCAGACGGAAGTTCATGGACCGAATTCGTGACAGAGCCCCCCCCAAGGAGCGGCTTCCAGACACTCCAAACACTATATGGTCCAGGTGGGCGGTGGAGCGGAGGCGGAACAGGGGGAGGGACGGAGGGCCAGGTGCACGTGGAAGTGGAAAGACCAGGGACTGAGGCAGAGTCGGCGGAGAAGGGAGCCAAGGTGGAGCCGGCAGTACAGGTGAAGCTGAGGACCACCACAGCAGAGCAGACGGGACTGAAGATCCCCACGGCGGAGCAGAAGACCACCAGAGCCAGACAGCAGACCACCACGGCGGAACAGAAGACCACCAGAACCAGACAGTAGACCACCACGGCAGAGCAAATGGAGCCGGGACCCATGGCAGAGACTGGGGCCTAGAGAAAACAGAGACAGACAACACAGGCAGTGCATTCCTGGTTTCAGGGACCAAGGCAGGAAACACAAGAAGCTCATCAAAGTTCTCTAGGGCAGTGACAGAGTTAAAGGGACAGACACGGAATGCATTGTTATACTCTGGGCTCATGATAGGCAGGTTCAAAGAAGGGGTTTTGGGCTGTGACAGATAAGGCAGAGAGTTCAGAATCAGCTTCTTTGGCTGGGTTGAGACAGGGTAATAGTTTGCAAATGGTCTCTTTGGCCAGTTCCGGATGAGACAATAGTTCGTAAACGGCCTCCATAGCCATGACAGAACGGACAGAGAGTTCACAGACGACCTCCTTGGCCGGAACAGAACAGGCAGAGAGTTCACAGGCGGCCTCCTTAGCCATGATATGACGGATAGAGAGTTCACAGGCGGCCTCCTTGGCTGGAACGGAACAGACAGAGAGTTCACAGACGGCCTCCATAGCCGTGACAGGACGGGCAGAGAGTTCACAGACGGCCTCCTTGGCCGGAACAGAACAGGCAGAGAGTTCACAGGCGGCCTCCTTAGCCATGATATGACGGATAGAGAGTTCACAGGCGGCCTCCTTAGCCATGATATGACGGATAGAGAGTTCACAGGCGGCCTCCTTAGCCATGATATGACGGATAGAGAGTTCACAGGCGGCCTCCTTAGCCATGATATGACGGATAGAGAGTTCACAGGCGGCCTCCTTGGCTGGAACGGAACAGACAGAGAGTTCACAGACGGCCTCCATAGCCGTGACAGGACGGGCAGAGAGTTCATAAGTGGGTACCACTGACACCTCTGGAGGGTCTGCAGCGGATGCCGCCACCTCTGGAAGTTCTACAGCAGGGCCATCAGGAAACAGGGAGAGTTCATTAACGGTTTCCTCGACTATGACATGACAGGCTGCGAGTGCCTTGCTGGGCGCCACCACCGTACAAGGAGTTGAAGCGAGTGCCGCCGCCTCACGAGGTTCTGCACCACACGCCGCCACTTCTGGAGAAGCTGCAGCAGGCGCCATCGCCTCTGGGGAAACAGCAGCAAACTCCACTACCTTGGGAGGTTCTGCAGCATCAGCCGCCACCTCTGGAAACATCATAGTAGGCGCCGCTGTTTCAAGAGTCTCGGTGGTGGTGTATGCAGCCCATACACTCCATAAAGCGATCCCCATTATGGGAAGCGCTACAGACGGGGGAATAGATTCAGGAACAGGAGGGCTAAAGTGAGTGGGTTTGGGAATACCGGCTGCGCGTGCAGTCACCAATGGTGGGTCCTCCACGCTGGATGCCAGTCTGGGATACCGATGAACAGTCCCTGAGGGTCTGGGTGCCACAGACAGGAAATGATAGGACTCTGAGTGAACAGACGTGATGTGACGTGATTCTGGATGATCAGCTGTGATGTGACCTAATTCATGAAGATCAACTGTGACTTGATGTGACTCAGAAAGAGTAGATGTGACTTGACTTAACTCATGAGGATCAACAGTGACTTGACTTGACTTATGACGAACAGCCGTGACTTGACTTGCCTCATGAAGATCAATTGTGACCTGACTTGCCTCATGAAGATCTGCTGTGAGTTGACTTGACTCAGGGGAATCAACTGTGACTTGACTCGACTCATGACGATCAACTGTGACTTGACTTGACTCATGAAGATCTGTTGTGACTTGACTTGATTCATGAAGATCTGTTGTGACTTGACTTGACTCGTGACGGTCAACTGTGACTTGACTTGCCTCATGAAGATCAGCTGTGGTTAGACTTGACTCATGACGATCAACTGTGACTTGACTTGACTCAGGAAGATCAATTGTGACTTGACTCGACTCAGGAAGATCAATTGTGACACAGTGAACGCCGAACCAACCGTCAACAAAGCATAATCCATACACTGACTGAAAGATGAACACGGACCCTCGTGAACGAGTTTGGACTTTAGCGGTTTATTAATGCCCTCACAGAAAAAGTCTATCAAAACACAGTCCGGCAGATCTGAATAATGAGCGATGGCTAAATATTCTTGAATATAGCCCTCCAGTGATCGTGTGCCCTTGTCTAAGGGCTAACAATATTCTTGCTGTATCCATACCTGTCCAATGTCCATCCGAGAAGCCGCTGGATCCTTGTGCGGCCGAGTATTCTGCTACGGGGCTGACGAGACGTGAGACGTGCGGACCCAAGTGCAAAGCTTTATTATTAGACATAGTAAGAGACAGGCAAGGGTCAGATAATGGCAACAGGTATATAGATGGCAAGACACAAGAATATATCCTAGGGCTAGCGTGGGTCTACGATCGGCGAACAGGATCAACAGGGCGAGACTAGAGGGATAAGTCCAGGTACAAGGCAAGGTCCAGGCAGGGGCAAACAGTATCAGAATAGAGCAAGACGAGAGGGGGAATCCGAGATACACAGGCGAAGATAAGTACACAAGGAAACAGACAAGGCAAGACTAAGTTAAGGCTAGACTAAGGTAAGGCTATGAAAACTAATGGGCTCCGTAGAGTTGCTATCGCAGGTGAGTGATATATGCTATACAATACTCGGCAGCTTGACGGGGATCAGAGTGAGTGTTATATAGGGAAGGTGTGATTGATGACAGGAGGTAGACATATACAATACCGGACCAAGAACTCAGAACCGAGAACACTTTAAATACACCAGACATGACGAGAAACACCTGGAACTAATGAAACATAATAACATGAGGGAAAACACAGCTGAAAACAAATGGGAAACAATCAGGGAGCAGGAACAGGAAAACCAAATAAGGGCATGGAAACACATGGGGAGCAGAACACACACAAAACACTGAGTCTGACAGTAATATGCAGTTTTTTTAAAGCTTTTTGAAACAATATGCATTGGGAAAAATATACAAATAAACTTGAATTGAAAAACTAAACTGAATTTTCTTAAGTCTGAAACACAAAACACACAAGCCAACTCAATACACATCATGGCAAGTTATAAAAAGATCAACTATTATTTTATTACATTTCATATTATAAATAATTATTGGCTGAAATGTTGCAGGGATTCTTTTTCATAATGTACTTTAAACATCATTAAAAAATAATGTCAGAAAGATATCAATAGATGGTTTTGTTTCATCGGACGTACGTGCCTGGCTCGAAGTTAACTTTTGGTCTGTGTTTGTTTATCGGTCTGGCTAGTGGCTAGTAATATGGCACAGACTGTTAAGGTGATGAGTAGACTGAACTTGGGCTCAGGTTGTTGTGCTGTGGGATGCAGCCCAGTGTTTCCCATACATTGATTTATTTCTGGCAACCTGCCACAATATCAAAACTGACCGTCACAAATATATTTTCCAAAAGGCTTTGACTTCGTTGAATAAACATGAGCACTGCACAGTTCAAAATCAAAAATGAGGCGCGGGTGTTTTTATATCACTGAAGGAAATCGACTGTCTTCAGAAAATGTTCTATGTCATTTTCATTTCATCTTGTCTGTGCCTGATAAAGCAGCGTTTGTGAGTGCAGCGCTGGTTTGTGTACAGTCTTATGATCAGGGAAACCTCTATTTCTGTATCACCGCTGTGCGAAGAGAGGCTTGGCAGCCAGGCAAGACAGTTTTAACTTGCTAGCTAATGTAATTTACTTATTTATGCTTGTTATCAGAAATAATCCACTCTAGAGGGACTCTGTTGTTATTGATTCTTTGCAGAAGAAAAAATTTGAGTATGTATAGTACAGCCTCATGAGGAATAACAGAAAATGTTATAATGTTTGCTCTTCTGAAAAAAGCCTTGATGATGTATGCAACTGACAAATGTGACCTCTGGAGAGCGCAGTCTTCAAAATGAGACAGTGATTGAGTCATCAGCGTGCCAATGGGTAGTTAGCCTGGGTCTTTATTAGTGCTAGAATTTGTGTACACAATATACTACAATGAGGGTTACGTGAAAATACTTTTTTGCTGTTAAAAAACACCTTAGCACAACTGAAGGTGTCAAAATAAACAGAAAACACATCATCATGAAGCCAATTATGAAAACCAATCCAGAAACAGCTGTATCATCATTAGAACCCATGCAGCCGCTTTGTGGAAACTGCACAGAATTAGTCAGCGACTGCTTTTGAATCACTCTTGTGGTACGCTGGGTCTGGTGACATTGCATCAGCACCATCTTAAGTCAGACAAAATTTCGAACTGCATTCACTATTTCTAGTCATATACACTAATTGGTCTGTGCTGCATAGCATGAAGACAAACACACCTAATGTCTACAGTGTGCCTGCTCTAATACACTGATAACGTCTTTGAAGCGGCCCAAGCCATCGTTGCTAGTGTTATTTTTGAATTTGTAAAAGAGGATTGGGAGCATCTGTTATGACATTTGTTTGTGGTATATCAAAGGCAGTAACAGATACATCTATGCTGCCTTTAAAAATCGATCAGATGAAGGCATCTCAGGAGACAGCAAGTGAAGCAACAGTAACAATGAATTCTTATGTGCACTGATGCTTTCCTGCCTTTGAATGCGTCTTCCAAAGGCAGCATTTTTCAGCTTTCAGACGCAGCATTGTTGATTCACTAAATGATAAGCTGGTTTCCCACAAAAGCAGTTTATTCGGTGTGGTGAAGCCTCTCCTTCACTGATATCCATTCCATGTGTACTGCAGTGTTACACTTTTTTTCTTTCTTTCTTGGAGCCTTGCCTTAAAGTGGCTCTGGTAACACCTACTGATTGGCAGAAAGACTTAGTGGCAGTGGCATGGTGTGTTTACAACTTTATGCAAATGACGAGCAGAAAATGCCAGGTGGCAACAAATAGCTGTGAGTGATTAAAATGCACATTGTGCTGGGATTTAGTGTGTAAATCATATTGATTATGAATTGGAAACTTTGCAGTTGTTGCATGTAAGTTTTGCAGATTGGCCACACTGTTAATGTTCAGCTTGAATACTATACAAAAACACATCTAATATGGGATAGAACATGTACATTTGGCTGTACTAATAGATTTATATATGAAATTGGAACTAGCTTTTCACACTGTTAAAACCAACTACCTATAATTTATGCAGATAATTGTTTGTTTTGCTTCAGTTTTCCCAGTTTACTAAGGCAGCCATGTTGCAGGATGTTTTGCCACTCAGTCATTCCGACTGAGGGGATGTGTTCAAGCTGGGAAAGTGATGCCACTGCATACCCTCTAGCCATATCACATGACTGGGTCCTGTCCCAAATGGCACACTTCATGTGCATTCGTGGTCTTGGGAACCACAATGGCCACCGCATACACGTTGTCTGTTTAGTCCACGAGAATGTAGGGTATTCCATTAATCATTTTAGCTTTCAGAAGAATGCTTGCGAGCGCCCATATTGCGACCATTATGCGCCCTTTATGCCAAGAGGGTCTAGCTGCAGCCTTGCACTTGCACTCTCAGACTTGCATTCTCAGACACTTGCCCTTCCGCTAGCAACGTCACTTGCAGTCTTTCATTTTTTAATTTTGTTCTATTTATTGATTACTTTTTGTTTGAATCGCTCAACATTTTACAACAGTAGCCAGGTGGTGAAGACAAGAAAAAAGAAACTAAATTACAATGTCACTTGCAATCACCACTTGCACTCTCCGCTACCTGCAATGTCACTTGCAGTCGACACAAATGGTGTGTGTTGCCAATGGAGACAAGACGCTGTGGTGATTAAACGATTAAAACTAATTTAGTACTATAACATACAGGGTCCTGCAAGAGGACAAAAGACAAGACCTGCAAATCCGTGGCTACAGAACAGCAGAATATGAACGCAATGCACAAAGTCTCTCGTTAAGCATTTTCCTCCTGTTGAAAAACATAAACACTTAACATGGTGTAATGTATTAAGATACATTAAGTTCAATTAAAAGATCAAATTCGATATATAGTTATTATTTAATGTACTACAAGGCAAACAGATGGCTATGAACACAATGCGCAAACTTTCACTTGTCCTCCCATACAGCAAAA
>NW_015506526.1:321950-323654 GCF_001515645.1 Sinocyclocheilus grahami
GTCACTTGCAATCACCACTTGCACTCTCCGCTACCTGCAATGTCACTTGCAGTCGACACAAATGGTGTGTGTTGCCAATGGAGACAAGACGCTGTGGTGATTAAACGATTAAAACTAATTTAGTACTATAACATACAGGGTCCTGCAAGAGGACAAAAGACAAGACCTGCAAATCCGTGGCTACAGAACAGCAGAATATGAACGCAATGCACAAAGTCTCTCGTTAAGCATTTTCCTCCTGTTGAAAAACATAAACACTTAACATGGTGTAATGTATTAAGATACATTAAGTTCAATTAAAAGATCAAATTCGATATATAGTTATTATTTAATGTACTACAAGGCAAACAGATGGCTATGAACACAATGCGCAAACTTTCACTTGTCCTCCCATACAGCAAAACACTTAATGTTGTATAATAACGGGCTAAGATAAAGACAATACAGTAGCCTATATGTCTTGTTGTTGACTCAAAGTATATTCAGTCCAACAAATATGAACGTGCATTTTGAAATGCATTAAGTGATTTTAAAAGGATCAACTCCGTACAGGCAAGGTATGGGAGGAAAATACTATATAAATATTAATTATATTAATAAATTGTATATTTAATTTGATATTTTAATATCATCTTAATACATTAAGCCATGTTAAGTGTTTATGTTTTTCTACAGGAGGAAAACGCTTAACGAGAGACTTTGCGCATGCGTTCATATTCTGCTGTTCTGTGGCCACGGATTTGCGGGTCTTGTCTTTTTCTTGCAGGACCCTGTATGTTATAATACTAAATTAGTTTTAATCGTTTAATCGCCACAGCGTCTTGTCTCCATTGGCAACACACACCATTTGTGTCGACTGCAAGTGACATTGCAGGTAGCGGAGAGTGCAAGTGGTGATTGCAAGTGACATTGTAATTTAGTTTCTTTTTTCTTGTCTTCACCACCTGGCTACTGTTGTAAAATGTTGAGAGATTCAAACAAAAAGTAATAAAAAATAGAACAAAATAAAAAATAAAGCCTGCAAGTGACGTCGCTAGCGGAAGCGCAAGTGTCTGAGAGTACAAGTCTAAGAGTGCAAGTGCGAGGCTGCAGCCAGACCCTTCTCCTTTATGCGCACTTCTGCTGAGCTCTCACTGAGGCAATCTCCTCAGCAAGCTTCTACCTGACAGTCAAAGTTATGTCATGAAAGTGAAGACAGTGGAAGAAAGTGAGAGTTAAGGGTGCCATTTGCTTCTTGCGTCAGACCAAGGCTGTATCTCATTGCTAGTTTTACTTGATCTTAGTGCTGCGTTCGACACTATAGATCATGACATACTCATAGATCGATTACAAAACTATACAGGTATTCAAGGGCAGGCTTTAAAATGGTTTAGATCCTACCTGTCCGATCGCTACCACCTTGTTCATTTAAATGGGGAGTCATCTCAATTATCACCAGTAAAATATGGAGTGCCACAAGGATCTGTCCTAGGTCCTCTGCTATTTTCGATATACATGTTGCCCCTTGGTAATATTATTAAAAAATACGGGATTAGTTTCCACTGTTATGCCGATGATACTCAACTATATATCTCAACAAGACCAGATGAAACTTCTAAATTATCTAAGCTAACAGAGTGTGTTAAAAATGTAAAAGATTGGATGACCAATAATTTTCTCCTATTAAATTCGGATAAGACCGAGATATTACTTATTGGACCAAAA
>NW_015506526.1:323838-325851 GCF_001515645.1 Sinocyclocheilus grahami
TTCCGATCAAAACATTAAACAGGTTCTCCCCACTCAGTGACGCACCCACTGAGAAACCTGATCAAAGTGCTGAAGTTATTGGCGAGTTAGAGACACCAGCCACCATAGTCCAATGTTTACCAGGAGCCAGAGCGCCTGACATCTTGGCAAATTTAAAAGTGCTGGCTAATGCTAAACGTAAATACAGTAAGATTGTTATTCACGCTGGCGCTAATGATGTTCGACTAGTCGGTGATTACTAAAAATAACATTAAAGAGGTGTGTGAACTTGCAAGCATGATGTCAGACACTGTAATATGCTCTGGTCCCCTCCTTGCTTACCGTGGTGACGAGATACATAGCAGACTGTCGTCACTCAATGGCTGGATGTCTAAGTGGGGCCCGCAGAGGGGGTGGTGCCGCTCTTCTGTCTAGAAATATGGCACATATTCTTAGAGTTTGTACATGACTAACTGGGGCCCAGGCCAAGAAGCAGACAGACTGGCTAAACTGACCGTCTGCTAGCCGCTTCATGTCACAGAAATCGGTTAATTCTCAGCACATAGAAACTCTTTCACCTAGATATCACACTATAGAGACTCTGTCTGTTCCCTGAACTAGAAAATACAAAAAACGACAATTTAACAATTTAATTTATGTTCAACAAATAAAAAACAGATGTAATATGGATAAACAAATAATAAAGCTTGGCTTATTGAATAACAGGTCCCTTTCTACGAAAGCACTTTTTGTAAATAATATGTTCACTGATCATAACCTAGATGTGCTCTGTTTGACAGAAACCTGGCTAAAACCTGATGATTACATTATTTTAAATGAGTCTACCCTCCAAGATTACTGTTATAAACATGAGCCACATCCAAAAGGCAAAGGGGGAGGTGTTGCTTCAATTTAAAATAATGTTTTCAGTATTTCTCAGAGGGCGGGCTTCAAGTATAACTCGTTCGAAGTAATGGTGCTTCATATAACATTATCCAGAGAAGCACATGTTAATGATATATCCCCTGTGATGTTTGTATTGGCTACTGAATACAGGCCACCAGGGCACCACGCAGACTTTATTAAAGCATGTGCTGATTTTATATCCAAGTTAGTGCTGGCTGCAGATAAAGTTTTAATTGTTGGTGATTTTAATATCCATGTTCATAATGAAAAAGATGCATTGGGATCAGCATTCATAGACATTCTGAACTCTATTGGGGTTAGACAACACGTGTCAGGACCTACTCATTGTCGAAATCATACTCTAGATTTAATACTGTCACATGGAATTGATGTTGATCAGGAATCTTGAATTGATGTTCAAGTCAGGAATCTTGGTGTGATTCTGGAGACAGACCTTAGTTTCAGTAGTCATGTCAAAGCAGTAACTAAATCAGCATACTATCATCTTATAAACATTGCAAGAATTAGAGGTTTTGTTTCCAGTCAAGACTTGGAGAAACTTGTTCATGCCTTTATCACCAGAAGGGTGGACTATTGTAATGGTCTCCTCACCGGCCTTCCCAAGAAGACCATTAGACAGCTGCAGCTCATCCAGAACGCTGCTGCCAGGATTCTGACCAGAACCAGAAAATCTGAGCATATCACACCAGTCCTCAGGTCCTTACGCTGGCTTCCAGTTATATTTAGGATTGATTGAAGTACTTTTACTCGTTTATAAATCACTCAATGGCCTAGGACCTAAATACATAGCAGATATGCTCACTGAATATAAACCTAACAGACCACTCAGATCATTAGGATCGAGTCAGTTAGAAATACCAAGGGTTCACACATTTTGCCACCCGCAGTTGGAACCAGCTTCCAGAAGAGATCAGATGTGCTAAAACATTAGTCACATTTAAATGCAGACTCAAAACTCATCTGTTTAGCTGTGCATTTACTGAATGAGCACTGTGCAATGTCCGAACTGATTGCACTATATTGTATGTACAATCGTTTTCTATTCTTAACTGTTTTAAATTGATTTTAAACCTCTTAAATCAATTTTTTAATCATTTTCAAAGTTTT
>NW_015506526.1:325975-345649 GCF_001515645.1 Sinocyclocheilus grahami
GCAGCCAAGCGATGATATCTCAGATCATTATTTAGTCTTGTGCAAACTTCATATAGCTAAAACTGTAAATTCTAATCCTTGTTACAAGTATGGTAGAACCATCACTTCTACCACAAAAGACTACTTTGTAAGTAATCTTCCTGATTTATCCCAATTCCTTAGCATATCCAAAACCTCAGAACAACTTGATGATGTAACAGAAACTATGGACTCTCTCTTTTCTAGCATTTTAGATACAGTTGCTCCTTTATGCTTAAGGAAGATTAAGGAAAACAGTCTGACACCGTGGTATAATGAGCACACTCATTATTAAGGCTCAGTACTAGGGCCGTTACTCTTCACGCTGTACATGTTACCCTTGGGAGATATCATCAGGAAACACGGTGTTAGCTTTCACTGTTATGCTGATGATACTCAGCTCTATATTTCTTTGCGGCCTGGCGAAACATACCAATTTGAAAAACTAGCGGAAAGCATTTTTTAATCTTGATATTGTGAAATATTATTATTTGAAATAATGCTTTTCTGTTTTATATTTAAAATTGTAATTCATTCCTTCATTCCTAAAGCTGAATATACAGAAGCTATTACTCCAGTCTTCAGTAACACATGATCCTTCAGAAATCATTCTAATATGCTGGTTTAGTACTCAACAAACATTTCTTGTGATTAATCAGGATTCTTTGATTAACAGAAATTTCAAAAGAACTATGTAATGCATATAATTAATTCTTGCTAAATAAAAGTGCTAATTAAAAATGACTGATCCCAAAATGTTTGGTGATTTTTCTACATTTGCATGTGTTTTTACAGCTCTCCAAAGCCCAGTCCATCATTCCAAGCCCTGCAGATGACAGCTCCTGTACCTCCTATTAACTACCGCCAGGGGGATCCAATATTCACTAAGGATGACCAATACTTCACCATCCCACAGGTTAGATGCAGCAACATTGCTAGTGCATGTATCAATTTATATGAGTGTGCACATTAATGCATGTGATATGAATATGAATCCCAGTTGTCTTGTGAGCAGAACGCTGGACTGGGCCAGTGTGCGGAAAATGCTCCAGTGGCGTTTTTGGAAAACTTTGAGTCTCAGTGCGTGAGGAGGCTGCAGTCCTGTCCACCACCTTCTGATGACCTGAGAGTGGATATTAAAGATGGATGGGGAGGTAGCGATACAGTATAACAGTTTTCTTTCCTATCCTCCTTTTATTATCACAACCAAACACAAGAACATCAACCACAGATTACAATATGATACATTATGCCATCGATACCAACTGTTCTTATCGGTCCTGTAACAACTCAAGGTTCAAATGTATTTACAAAAGTTTTGCAAAAAGATGCATGAAATTCCTGAACCTGCATAACCAAAAAAGTATCCATATATGATAAAACATTCTGAAGAGAAAAAAATCTAATGTCACATGCGATTTATCAGTGTTTTAAAATGCAACATTACACTTTTAAGGGATAGTGTGGTTATGGTATACCATCAATAATATGCTGTAGATATGTAAATATAGCTTACGACTATTGATCGTATTATTGTCTTTCTGTGCATGCATGCAAGTATGCATATGTGTGACTGTTCATATGTTTGCATATGTTCCAGGTATCGTCGCAGTCAGTGTTGTGGATGAAATGGCGGATGACCTCAGATTATTTCTGGCTAATTCTCGTGAGCCTATATCTGGTCAGTTGCATGAACATTTCCAGCAGTCATTTATTTAATACTAAGTATATTCAATATTACATTTAAAAAAATGTGTGGAGTATGTTTTATAAAAACAAAAATTATGGATCATGTGACACTGAAGACTAGAGTAATGATGCTGAAAATTCAGCCTTGCATCACAATGTAAATGATACATTAAATGTAGTTCAATAGAAAACAATTATTTTAAATAATAATATTTTACAGTATTTTTGTGTTTACTCTGTGATGAATAAATGATATGAATGATAATAAATGCAGTCTTGGTGATCTTTAAAATAACCCAAACCTTTGAATGGTAGTGTACATAGCAAATAATAATACAGAAAGTATTACTATCATTTCTCTTTTAGTACCATTGTTGTCAAGCTGCTCCAAAATGCAGCAGCTAGAGTTCTTACTAGAACAGGAAGTATGACCATATTAGCCCGGTTCTGTCAACACTGCACTGACTACCTATTAAACATCATATCGATTTTAAAATCTTGTTTATTACTTATAAAGCCCTGAATGGTTTAGCACCTCAGTATTTTAACAAGCTCTTGTAACATTATAGTCCTCCACGTACGCTGCGTTCTCAAAACTCTAGCAATTTGATAATACCTAGAATATCAAAATAAACTGTGGGCGGAAGATCCTTTTCCTATTTAGCGCCCAAACTCTGGAATAACCTACCTAACATTGTTTGGGAGGACACACTCTGTCAATTTAAAACTAGATTAAAGACCCATCTCTTTAACCTGGCTTACACATAACACACTGACACATTTCTAATATTCAAATCTGTTAAAGGATTTTTAGACTACATTAATTAGGTCAACCGGAACCGGGAACACATAACACCCGATGTACTTGCTACATCGCTAGAAGAATGGCATCTACGCTAATATTAGTCTGCTTCTATCTTATTCCGAGGGCACCGTAGCCACCAGATCCGGTCTGTATCCAGATCAGATGGTCACTGCAGTCACCCGGATCCAGTACGTATCCAGACCAGATGGTGGATCAGCACCTAGAGAGGACCTCTACAACCCCTCAGCAGAGACCAGGACAACTAGATGAGCCCCAGATACAGATCCCCAGTAAAGACCTTGTCTCAGACGGTTACCGGGACAAGACCACAGGAGCTAGTTGAGTCCTCTGCACAATGTGACTTTGCTGCAGCCTGGAATTGAACTGCTGGTTTTGTCTGGCCAGAGGAGAACTGGCTCCCTGACTGAGCCTGGTTTCTCCCAAGGTTTTTTCTCCATACTGTCACCGATGGAGTTTTGGTTCCTTGCCGCTGTCGCCTCTGGCTTGCTTAGTTGGGGACACTTCATTTCCAGCGATATCGTTGACTTGATTGCACAGATACTATTTAAACTGAACTGAGCTGGATGATGACATCACTGAATTCAATGATGAACTGCCTTTAACTGAAAAATTTGTGTTTACTATTGTCATTTTGCATTATTGACACACTATTTTCCTAATTAATGTTGTACAGTTGCTTTGACACAATCTGTATTGTTAAAAGCGCAATATAAATAAAGGGGACTTGACTTGACTTGACTTGACATTCCTCTCGTTGATAGCAGAAGAGCGGATCCAGTGAGAGCTTGATGGGGCAACGCGGAATGAAAAAGTTTTTTAGGAGTCGCGGCAGTAGAGGCGGCGCAACTATAACGACATGTGAATAATCCCGCCCATTCTAAAGCCATACTAAACTGCAGTGGAAACGCAAACCGAGCCAAGCCGAGCCATGCCAAGCCGAGCCGTACCGTACCACACAGTGGAAAATCACCAAAAACGAACCGATTGAGCCGGTTCAACCAACTGTCGAAGTTTACCAAGGATTACCGAGGACTCAACAAGAACCGAATGAGCCGTGGCAAAGTTTGCAGAGGATTATCGAAGATTCTGATGAGTGAGTTGACGATACTGTGCAAGCCTGAGACGCGTACTGGA
Source organism: Sinocyclocheilus grahami (assembly GCF_001515645.1). Lineage (NCBI taxonomy): Eukaryota > Metazoa > Chordata > Actinopteri > Cypriniformes > Cyprinidae > Sinocyclocheilus > Sinocyclocheilus grahami. Next base: position 329,643 of record NW_015506526.1, read on the forward strand.
ATATGCTTATTATGACTGTTATTAATTTACATTTTTTAAAAACCTGCAAAAATGTTTCTGTCAAGTGATGTAAATAAATTTTACAATAGTTTATTGTGCATGCATATTATATTTAAAGTTGCTTAAGCGAAATCAAGGAGTTTATAAGACTGGTTTATTCATTCTATACTGTAGACATGTAGAACATATCCGCGTTTGTGCATCAATGTCTGTAATGTGTGCTGTAGTTGTGAAACTTTTAGGAATCATATCCAAGTTGTAGGCTAGTCAATATTGGTCAGTCAGTCGTATATGACATAAGGATCCATGAATGAAACTGTGACCACAAACACGTACCATTAACTTAAGTGAATTAAATGCTTTCACACAAATAACTTTATTTTTTTAATGTTTCAATATGTGTTCACACAAATGACTTGTTTGAATTTTTTTGAACTTTTGGGGCCCCCAGAGATCTGTTTTATTAGTAGTAACAATAGTAGTAGTAATGTAATAGAAATTATAAATGTATCTACCAAAGACTTACAAATAAAACAAAATTATGGCTTATTTCTGCATTTCCGACAAAATTATCTCCCCCCATTCATTGCATGGTTTCGTCCCGTTCTATGTAGCCTAGAGTCACTGAGTGATATCAGATAGTAAACTGTCAAGTTAGAGATGCCTTCGAGTTCGAGGGGGGGGGGGCAAACCGAGCCGGACGATTTGGTCAGTCGCACTTTTAAACACATTTTAGTTTTGCTATAGAAAATCTACAAATTCACACTCTGATTACATAGAGCAGCAGCAAGAAGCGCGTGAGGTTGTCATGGCAACCAGATACACCGCACGCAAATTACGGCAGCACTTCTATTTTGCCACACTAAACTTAGCAATAAACACGTTGAAAATAATACACGATAAACATGTCTGTCAAAACGATCTCAAAGGAGGATTTTATTTTGAGGTTGTCATGGCAACCAGATACACTGCACGCAAATTACGGCAGCACTTCTATTTTGCCACACTAAACTTAGCAATAAACACGTTGAAAATAATACACGATAAACATGTCTGTCAAAACGATCTCAAAGGAGGATTTTATTAAGCAAATCAAGGAGTGAATTACTCATCCACTGTTAAAAAAATACTTTAGCTGGGTTTCCACAGGCAGGGTCACAATTATCTACTGTGTATGAAGCTAAAGGTTTTTTGGGTTAAGGTTCATAATGTAGAACATTTTTAACATTGTATGCTGTATGTGCATAGGTAGCTAGCAAACAAGGAATACAGCTGTTAAGCTAATAGTCACATTAGCTGAGTAAGATCATGATTGATAAACCCAAAATTGCTAGCGGCGCCCCTGTATATAGGCTACTGATAAATTGGCACCCCATATTGCTCTGGATATAGGATACAAAACACTGGGATATTGTAGGCCACACACACACTGGTAGCCTATTCCTATCATTATGGTGACATTCCATAGATGTAATTGTTTTTCTACTGTACAAGATGCATTTTCTATATCTCCTTTACCCTACCCATTAACCCTAAACCTACCACTCACAAAAATTGTCTGCATTTTTAGATTTTCAAAAAACTCTGTTCTGTGTTATAAGCTTGTTTCCTCTTGGGGACCAAAAATAAAACAACCAAAAAAAAAACGTCACAATTGACCGGTTTTACTATACTTGTAGGGACATTTGCTCCCCATAACCTAGGGAATACCAGGTACACACACACACACACACACACACACACAAACATGTTAGTAAAAACAATGTTAGTAGTTGTTAATTAAGAGTAACGGATAATGATTAGACGGCGGCATAGGCTATATGACATTGCAGCGTAAAACTGAGAGGGAAGAGAGGGAAAGAATACACGCAGCAAAATTCGGAATGACAGCAAACTATTAGCCCACTTCAGAGGCTCCCAGACAGAGGGAAACTGTCCTTGGTTACTGAAGCGGTGAACCCGCTTTCAACGACAATTCACTGTGAGCTGTGGCAGCCATCATCTATTCTCTCTTCAGCGTAGCCTACTCCACGTATATTTTTTCCTATAAAATATAGACTAAATATTTTAATGTAAAAACATCTAGCCTATAATAATAAATAATACAAATAAATAATAAAATGTTCTATGAATTAACAGTAGTTTATTTAATGTGTATTTGCTGTATTTATTAGCCGTGTCGACTCAACAATGTGTTGTTGGTCTTCAAGTACCTGTTATATGTTTTATTCGTGCAGCAAATCAAATCCGTGAAAAAAGTTTCTGATACAATGAGAAATGTAACAAGAAAACGTGGATTACATTGATGTTCAGTGGTTTTTGAACGAGTCTTGTCAAATGTTACAGCATGTTTAAATCTGCACATGAGCTCATATTATCAAACGCACACAACAGTTATTATTAGTTCCACATAGCCTACCTGCGCTGAGACGTGCCTGTGAAGCGCGCGTTCTTCAACTCTTCTCACGCAAATGTTCAACAGCCTTTATCTCATCGCAGAAAGTCAGACGAACCTCTAAAACCCGTCACACATGTATATGGTGAGACGCGTTTCACATCATGCTGGGCTTAGTGTTGCTGATGCTCTAACATCTGTCTCCCTCTCTGCACGTCACTGACGGGTCACTGACGGGTCACGGACCGACAACGACACAACGACTGTTTGTATGCGTACTTGTCATTGCTCTTGTATTATTGGTTTGAGGTAGATGATGTAGTCTGTGCCATGACTGTTGTTATGTTAAGGATGTTGGATGTTGTATTTGGGGTAATGTGTTATGGGTGTTGCAGAGGCTGATTAATGCCATAAACTTTAACGTTTGATCATTTTTTTGAGCTTGATGTGTAGGGTCGGGTAAATCTGAAACCGCTAAAACGAATCACACACACACACACACACACACACACAAACCCGTAGACAAAACTCAACAAAACAGTTTTTAAAGTTGCGAGTTGTGAAAATGATGAAATCTAGGACCTTTATAAGGCAGTGCGTGCCATCGTAAAGAGTAGACAAAACTCAACAAAACAGTTTTTAAAGTTGCGAGTTGTGAAAATTATGAAATCTAGGACCTTTATAAGGCAGTGCGTGCCATCGTAAAGAATGTAAATATATCCCTCACAGACTCGTTTTCCTCCGCGTAAATGGTCCATGGATGCACCACTTGAGACTTTATTATGGATGTTGAGGTTTATATGGTCTGTGGAAATCTTATCCATATATAATCTCATGAATAATTGGAAAGACCCACACACAGATGCTTCTGGACAAACAGACACACATACAAAACTTGTATATGGTCTGCATAGAGTTTTCATCCATAGCAGTGTGAAATTTTGATTGAGTGTTAAATGCAAATAAAAATATTTTTCTGTGAATGTGTCAATGGAAAAATCCTGTTGGTCTACTGTAAATGTGCTGGTAAGACGACTGACAATTCCTGTTGAAAAAAACAGCATATGCTGGTTAGGTTTGTTTTTTTAACAGGGATGTCCTGAGCTTCTGGTTAAAATATATAGAATGACCATTTTATGCTTCTTTTGACTCTGTTAGCATAATTTTTTTTTTATCTGCACCTTGCTCTGGTGCATGAGACACGATAACAGATCACCACAGTCAGTGTCAGCTTCATCTTCAATAAGGGACATCAGCAGACTTGAGTTACATTTTCCCTTCTTTATTAGCAATATCATACATTAGGTATAAATGGCAACAAGGATTGCATGGAAAAGCATATATTCTGTTAAGACAACAAAGGCAGGGCTAACATACACTGCTACAAAATACATTTTACTTGGGTTTATTTATATGTTATGGATCAATATTATGTATAAGAACAGAGATAGTGCTTTGGGTTCAATTCAGGACCTTGCTATTTGAGAGACAAAGGGAGCAAAATAAGGCATTCTGTTGATTTTGTCCTCTAAATGAAAATGAAAAATTCAACAGATGGAAATAAAACAGGTGGACTGAATCACACAAAGCAAAAGGACAACAGGGTGATGTACCATCCAATCTACACATAAAGAACAACACAAAGTAATGAAAAAATAGTATGATAAAATGAGGAGCAAAGTTCTTGCTCTCCTCTTCGACAAACACAAAACTTAATAGTACCGGAACAAACATGAAATGCTGACTAATTGGGAAAGGTAATTCCACCGTGTTTTTTATAATATGGGTGTAATTAATTAACAATTATAATTGATGACAAGAGATGACTAAAGAAGCAGATACAGTACATTTAAAGGGATAGTTCACCCCATTCTGTCATTTACTCACTCCCATGTCTTTCCAAACCTGTATGACTTTCTATCTTGTGTGGAAGAAGATATTCTAATAAACATATCAATATTTTTTATACAATGGTAACCAAAACGGTTTTGGCTACTAACAATCTTCAAAATATCTTTTGTGTTCCACAGAATAAAAAAGTCATGCAGATTTTGAACATCATGAGGGTGAGTAAATGATGACAAACGTTCCAAATTTTGGGTGAAATTTTCCTGCAAGGGAAAGCTAAACAACTGAGGCAAACAAGCAATAATGTTAATATTCATCCATTTTCATTCATATCATCCATTTGCTCATGTATTCAATCTTTAATTAAGCAGCACAGGAATAGAAAGAATTGGGTAAGGCAGATGGATCATCTTACAGTAGAGGAAACTCAAAGCATGCCATGTTAAACCTGTTTTTAAAAAATGGCTATGCAACTTTCTTTACAACAGCCAAGGTAGTACACATGATTGAATGTCAGATACACAAAGCAAGAGATGCTCTGTTGCGATCTCAAGAGCAGTAACCGCATTCAGTTAACAGTACAGCTACATGAGACTAGTGCTCAAAATACTGGATTCAGTTCTGGCAAACATCGTTGTGGCTACGCAGTTAGTGCAACAATGGTCCTGCTGGGTTCAGTATGGCACTGATACAAAGCAGGTTTTTGGAAAGATCCAAGAAAAGAAAGATGGGAGTTTGCATATGATTTCAACAGATGTTTTTAGCACTGATGGGATTTTACGGCAAGATCAACATTATTAAATCCACAGAAATAAAAGAGAAGACATAAGTGAGCTGATCTAAACTACAGGAATGGTGCCAAATTTCCATATATTTGCTGTTACGTGACAAAAAAGAGGGGAAAAATATCAAACTGGCAAGTATATTAGTGCTAGAAGAAAACTGACACCTGTGATCTAAAATCTAAACAAGCCGATTGTACCATGTGTGATTTTCATCTAATTCTGAAATGTATTACATAATTTGCATTACTTCTAACAGCAGAAAAAGATGGGAAGAAGAACATACAGAATATCACAAACTACAATATCAAGACATTAAAATAATTGAAATTGAGAGTTACACTATTAAATATGTGAATGGAGATAAATGTATCATATGTATCTGGCTTGTTCATACTCCATGCTGTAATAAGCTTATAATCTCAATTTTATATTCCATTGATAACAAAACATTCCTCATAAATACACACACATCTTTTCAAGTGGATCCTTTTCATACCAAAACATGCAAGCAAAGGCAAGTTATCAGACCATAGTAGGATGCCAGCAGCCAATCAGCTCACACTTTAAAATGGAATCCGATCAGGTCACACATAACAGCCAAAAGCAAAGGTGTTTTGACAAAGTACAGTTGAAAAATCGAATGGCGAAAGCACATTTGTAAAGGATTTCATTATGCAAAGTACAAGGTCATTTCCATGTCATATTACAATGTCTACAACAGTACACACCAATGATAACAATTACACAAATATCTACCTGAATAATAGCATTATAGTAGCTGACTGTGTAATGATGTGGTTAATACAAAATTACACATTTAAAAGGGACAATGATAATTAAAATGTGGACTATTAAAGTTACTAAAAACATTTAAACCAGCTAATAATTGTACTTCAGTTTTAGGTAAAGGGACAGTTCACCAAAAATGAAAATTCTGTCATTTACTCATGCTGTAAACCAAACAGATTCCAGCAGCCATTGACATCCATATTAAGGGGGACAAATTCTATGGAGGTTAATGGCTACTGACAACTGTTTGGTTACCAACGTTCTTCAAAATATCTTCTTTTGAGTTCAACATAATAAAGAAACTCATACAGGTTCGGAACAACTTGAGGGTGAGTAAACAATGACAGAATTTCCATTTTTGAGCTATTTCCTTAAGAGTTAATGCAAACTTGCTTTCATTATTTTCCCTCAGTTGTAAATTTGCCCTAATAACACAGAAATGTCACCTTTGTAATGTATTGAAGTCACATTTAATTGGTATAAAAGGTTCTTATACTGTTTAAATAGCATGTATTATTAAATATAACCAAAATGTTGAAGCAGCAAGAGGAGAAATATGACATAACGATGTTACATTTTACCGTCAATTATGTTAAATCCAAACAATGATGTAAATGTCCTTCTGCAGATATAGCAGAGATGAACATTTAGTATTCAATATTTACTTATATGCAGACAATGAGAATTTGAGAACAACATAATCAGAGCTTGACATAAATGCCAACACTTCAATATTTCTTCCTCTCATAATATCTCTCATTACTGAAACACACACATGCACAAAATTTTCTCATGTTCACAGGATATTTTCTACTATGGAAAAAAAGAGGATATTTTAAAAACATTTGGTGAATTAAATGGATAACGAGGTAATACCTTTATTATTGTCATTTTTATGGGTAAAAGTGTATATGTGTTTACTGTGAGATAAAACGCATTAAACATAAAACCCTTGAAACATGAAACCTTTCATAACATCTCACGCATCCAAAGCTCTGATTGTGGATTGTAGAAACTCTTGGCACGCTTATTATTATTTTTTACCATAGAACAAACAGAAAATGCAAACAAGTGTTAAACTGGAGTGCCAAGTTGTCATGTCATACCCGAAATATGTGCAAATATTACACTTAGAAATGTTTAGTATTTTATTTAAAACATTTAACGATACTTACAATGAGAAAACACTGGAGACTCCAAAAAGTGAGTACTTAAACTGACACCAGAATAATTCTGTAAATAGATAAATTGGTATAGTACTACGGGGAAGGCAGAAACCCCATTGGCTTTGGCGATTACCTTTAGAAATCCTGAATGGGAAGACTTGGGAAGTCTTAGGAAGCACACAACTCTATATCTGTTATGGGGCTTTGGGCAGATGTGGCAAGATCATGCTGTGTCAGCCACCAGTGGCTTGAGATAATATGGCGTCCTAGACTTTTAAATACTGGTCTGCACTAAGTCAAACAAACAGTTTGTAATGTAAACAGCCCTTCCTAACCAGAGTTTAAGTGTTAAAAAAAATCTCTCAATCAATTTTCAATCATTAAGGTAAACTCTTCGACTGGCCTACATTGAAATGATGTGAAAAAAGTGAAGAAGAATTGCTAGATTTTTAAACAAAACAAAAAAAAAAGACTGGACATAATTTAAGACGCGAGTTGTGGTTTTGATTTAACATTTGTTAGATAAAAGGGTAAAGGCAAGGGCAGAGTTTTGGGGTAGTAGGTAGATTCACATTCATTCCCTCTTTTTCCCATTTTATTCACTGTTGATGATGGAGGGATGGATGAATTGAAGGTTGATGAAGGAAAATCCATCAAATTCAGCCTGGTCGATGTTGGCGATAACCAGCTCATCAGGAGGGGTCAGTTGTGGCTGTGTGCGTGTGAAGAACTTGTCAAAGTTCTCTGCCCCCTTTCCACACTATTAAAAAAAGGTAGCGAGAGAGAGAGATAGATTACAATAAAGATTACTTTTGACACAGTTTATTGTAACACTACAACCATGTAGTGTTAATCATATCACATACAGACACAGATGACACAGTCCAAGGTTCGTAAAACACACATTGTAACGCAGACAACAAACATGCACTCTAAAAAATGCTGGGTTGTTTCAACCCAACTGTTTGGTTAAAAAGCTAATTTAAAAATGTAACCAAAATTTAACCCAACAGTTGGGTTAGTCCATATTTGACCCAACATTGGGTTGAAACAACCCAGCATTTTTTAGAGTGTAGTTTAAAGTTAGACTGTTTTATGTTTGGTTGGTGTTTGTATCTTTCATATTTTCCATGACAGGCTCACGAGTACTTCTACACCTCATAAGCATCTTGACAAATTAACTAAACTACTGTAAGTAGAAGGAACATTAATACCTGGCACTCAATCTATAATTTAGTATACTTCTTTAACCTCCATACCATGTGCACATTTATAATAACCCTATTATTATGATGAATAAATTATTCAAAGCTCCTCATCAATGATATATATACATGTGTGGCTTATAAGGTGTACAGGTTACAGATCCTTTTTGTTTTAACACAAGAACAACATTTACTTGTATGACTTCACTCAATGTTTAAAAGAAGGCTGTCAATTTAACACAATAATGAATTACAAAGAATTATTTAAAAATATGTGTGTGAACAAAAGTAATACTTTTAACCATGCCCCTGTTCGTAAAAGAATTTTCCCTCCATCGAAGCAGTTCAAAAACTGCAAAAAGTGACACAGCAGCCATTTCATGCATGTGTACACAGACCAACAACTAAAAGATAGTGCAGACTGATCTAAGTGATTTGTGATTACTTTGATCAATTAATTGGCATACCATGTAATTAAAAAATATCTTTAATCGACTGACGTCCGAAATTTAATGTACACAAACAGTTACAAGAAAGAAAGGATATGGACTTTCCTTTTGTAAAGCTGCCAGATTCTATAAGACATGCAGCTCAAGATGTGCCTTAAAATAGAAGACAACCCTCCCCCTTGTATGATATTTGAAAGGAGAGATGAATGGTGACTCAAAAACTGAGAGAAATGGTCAAATGTAAATGCCTTGTCATGCTCTCTTATGAGGAAGATCTTCCCATCATATGTGAATGATGAGACACTGAGGGGGATTCTATCTGGTTGTGTTCTAACAAGCAGGCAGATCAATTAAAGTTGCAACTGTCATAATCACACACAAACACAGAGACCATAAAAAGCCATTTGTCAGACACAGAGGTCCATGTAGGGCACTTCCTACGTCAGCAGTGGAACTAATGATTGGCTAAATGTTTAAAATGGTAGCTGTGCTGAATTAAGCCTGTTTAACCCCCACCATTAGTGTGAAAGGGAGATGGGCTCTGTCTCTGGCCTACTTTTGACCATGAGAGGAAGCTGCAGTTCAGCTTCAGGATGTCCTGAGGGGACATCAGACAATTGTTGAAAACAAACAAACAAAAATATTAAAAGTGACAGGTGATGTTCATAACACACTCACACTAGCACAGAAGACAAAAAATAGGACATCATAAGAAACAAGTACTCGAGACAAACTAACCCTTCTCTTCTTTTTGTCCCCAGTGATGTGACAGAATGGCCTATTCAAAGATATATGTGTGGAAGAGCATGTGTGTTTGTGAAGGGGAAACAACTACAGTATGACCCACTTTAGAAGTCATATATATATATGTATGCAGACTGCTTTTTCAGCTCATCCCTCTCTCTCTCTCTCTCTCGCTCTCTCCCACTCATACAACACACACACACACAGGCACACACACACACACCCACCCACACAACAAGGACAATCTAAGCTATTTAATATGACAAATGGCTCTATCTCGGCAAAATATTCTCACTTCCTCCACAGGCGCTGTCTCAGAAAGGCAATACCAATTCATAACATGTTTCACGTAACATGTTTAAAAAAACAAAACAAAAACAAAAACAGTGAAAACTAGAATTATTAGAACAAATATCAGAAGGCACAGAACTTATAAATAGCAATAAGCATTCACCAGGACAGACAGATGATCACACATTAGTGTCATTGGTTTTCATTGCATTGTAATTTTTACAGAAAAAAATGTTATAGTATATGTTATAAATGTTATAAAACCTGGTAATTGGTTAACTTTATATACTTAATAAAGTTACTTTACCATATACTGTGAACATTACTGTAATTTTACTGTTACATACTGTCATGATTGTTATGTGATTGTTACTTTTATAATTTTGGAAGTAAAACATTTTATGGACAGTGCACATATTGTACCGCCTGTATTATCATGGTGGTTATCAGTGCATTCTTAGGTAAAAATGGTTTTGGTAGTTCAAGTAGACTATTATATTAACATATCACTTTATAAAATATACAGCTATACATAGTACAGGCACCAATTTTCCATCCCATAATACCTGAAACACTGTCACCATTTTCTAAAGTGAATTTCTGGCAAACATGAAATATACAGAAATATAATAACTTTTACTCTCCTGTATCTTAATTAATCACCATAATTATTTTGCAATATTTTAATATTCATGCCTTTTCAGGGCCACTTCACCATTAAAACTTTCAGTCATTAAAACCCAGCAAGAGCTCTTAGTTTTTTCATCAGTATATGATAAATACATACGTGAGTGGGAAATGAATAGACCTGAATGGATTTTCTTACCACTTTGGGTTTGAATGGAGGCTGTATTTCTCTGTTTTCCAGGCGTTCCCAGTCAATCCGACGGAAGAAAGCATGTTCCCTAATATCTCTTTCCCCCTCTGGGCTGCAGCCCAGACGCTTTGAAGAGTGTTTTGTCATCAGCTGAGACACAAGACAAAATATAATCATTATTGTCTAAACAGAAAAAGGCTTAATTTGACAGTCATAAAATTAGCACATAATATACTGTATATTTCTAGAACTAAAAAAAAGTTTTCAGTTTACAGGCATATGCTAATCTTTAAATTTCATGATAACACAATTTCAAATATGGGTAGACCAATTGCATGGACATGAACATTAAGTCAACAATGAACTTTTTGTTAACAATTAGTCTAGGTTCAATTGCATATAAATGTCTATTGTGAAAGTGTAACTGGTCATCATTTCATTTTCCATTTATTCTGTGTAGTTTCTTAATATGAAGTCATAAATAAAAGATAACCCTAACAGCTAACCACCTTCAAGACATACTCATTCTCCATGGTCATGATGGATCTAAACTGCAGATAAAGATGTGTAAACTCAAATAGTAACGCTAAAATCTGTTTGTTGGTTTTTTGGGACTAATATTTGATCACACTAGTTTGGGGACCAATTCTCACTTTTAACTAACTATTAACTATGACTTTTGCCTCAATAAACTCCTAATTTGCTGCTAATTAATAGTTAGTAAGGCAGTTGTTAATTTTAGGTATTGGGTAGGATTAAGCAATCTAAAATATAATCATGCAGAATAAGGCATTAATATGTGCTTTATATGTACTAATGAACAGCCAATATGCTAGTAATATGCATGCTAATAAGCAACTAGTTAATTGGTCCTTAAAGTAAACTGTTACAGAATATTTCACAGACCCAACATGATGCAAAGAACTTTACAAACTTTGGCAATTCCAACAGCTACATGGCTCTAAGAATAACTAATTTTAACAGCCTGCTAACTAAAGAGAAAGTTTTCATGTTTTCATTATTAAATGGTGACTTAAATTTGCCAGGAAAATTGATTTCAGGTAAATTTCTAATTAATTATCCCTCTATAGTCCTGGGCTTTTCTAGGTCAGCTTCAGACAACCACTATGTATCCATTAGTAAGCGGCACAGTTTATAAGACACACACACAAATCTCAAAACACCCAGAAATGAAAACAGATGAACTTATAGCTCTACTACTGACAAAAAGACAGAAGGTGATAGAGAACATTATAAAAGTGAGACAGTGTGTGATGATACAAATCATCAGCTGTGCTGTGTCCTGCTTGCACCATTATTCTTTACCTAGCAGGATGTTCTTACAATAAAAATTGCAAAAAGTATTATGGTATTACTGTGGTATTCCTGAAAGTACCTGAAAAGTACACAGAAAAAATAAATATGTGAAAAAACTTTATTTCTCAAGATATTTCCTTTTTATTGAAGGCAATATCTTCTGAAATGGTTCATTCATGTACCTGTCATTTTATCATTGTCTTTTGATTCAGACTAAGATATTGTAATGTTTGTTTGTTTGAACAAGAAAAGTGAAATGTCAAATGTTAAATGTTAACAATGTATAGATTCAGACTGTACTAACTTGCACTTAAACTGAGAAGTTGTGAGAGAATGTAATGTGAGTGTTCAGATATGTCATATAATTGCTTTATTTCTGCTAAATAGTGTGCTGGTTTGTACTGCTTAAAAGAAAATAGGATTTATTAATGAATGTATCGAATGTATGTATCAACAGTATTTTTTAAATTATTTTTTGTCAGGTTATAGGTCACTGAAAACAAAATGTTAAGATGTTCTGGAAACAGCAATTGCTGAAATACTATATTAAAGAGAAAATATGAAATCTAGTCACGTCTTTGTTGATGTTAGTGAAAATGATGAAAATAATATGTATTTCTGATTTACCACAGTAGTTAACTAAAGAAGAAACGGTCTGTTTCACTCTCACTCTAAAAATCTGGCAAGGCAAAACAGTTAAAAGTTTTGGTCTTTAGTCAGACGGAAGATGAATCCAATAACACTGCATTCATGGCAAATGAAACCTCAAGACATTTATTCAAAATTAAACCAGGTTTGTGTGTTTTTATCTAAATTGGATCAGCTCCTGCAGTGAATTTCTGATGGGCAGTGGATTTCTGAGCAGATGCATGTAATATGAGTGAGTAAAAGAAGTGATAAGAGTACAAAATACATTTTCTTCTGTTCTATACATTTCAATAACTTTCAGTGAACGTAATTTAAGATATACTGATATCAAATGTCAGTGTATTTCTGTAGGAATTATCTTGGATTCATGGGAACCTATGAACTGGTTTTTGGAATGACCCAGGTCTCTTCTTCTGAGATATATCCTCCTCATTTGTCAGGTATTAAATGAGTACTTTCTGGTCTCAGCCACAAACATCCATTGTTCTGGAGAATGCAAAGTCTTAAACTATTCAGTCAAGAAGTCTACAACTATTTTCAGAGGCTAAGATGAAAAATAGAGACATCAAAATAGATGAATAATGTATTGGTGAATTTTTGTTCCTTGTTCTTAACTAACTAGAGACCAAAAATCCTCCTTTTCCCCCCAGATTTTCTCTCTCCACAGTGAAAATATTGAATCAAAAAGAGAAGTCATACTGGTTCAGTTGGGCTTTAGAATCTGAAACATTCTGCCTTTATGTGTCAGAACTTACCCCTTTGCAGATGGAAACTGCTTCTTTGGACATGGATTTAGGGTAGGAGACGTTGTGCTCCATAATGGACTGAAAAAGTTCGTCTTCATCCTCACCATCAAATGGAGGCTGAGAAGAGAGAGAGAGAAAAAAGAGAACATATTCAACATGAAATTAAAATGAATATTAAGTATATATCCTGATATATAAATGTGGAAACACTTGCACTCTTCACATGTGGCATTATAGAATTTAAATTAAGCTTACCCTTACAAAAAGTACAACTGCGCTAGCATAAAATATACCATGGGAAAAAGTAAAGTAAAGTAAAGATCAAAATGACAGAGTGGTAATACCATTGTATGATTCGAAGGACCTTATAGTACCATTTAAATACCATGATATTATCATCTTGATACATCACTGAAAACTGGTACCACCAGAATGCTTAAAAAACATTTATATAATTCTACTTATAACAGAAAATAACCTAATAAAAGATATTTATTATGATAAGATGTATGATTTAAATTTATGATATGGATTCTCTAAAAACAGGTTGTGGATGTGAAGAGGTGCATTTTACCCAGAGGTGTACCCCTCTCTGGGTACAGCAGCTGGTGTCAATATTATATGTGGATAATTTCTGTTAAATTATGTTTAAAACCATAAAAACACACATGACCACGTACTACAAACTATATTACAACAAAGCTACACCTGTATTATAAGACTGGCAGAAGGTAACAGTTGGCAATGTAGGACTTGATGGTTATACACATGTGAACTCACCTGTCCCGCCAGCATCTCGTACAGCAGCACTCCATAAGCCCACCAGTCCACAGAACGGCCATACGGCTGATATGCTATTATCTGAAAAGAGACAGCATAAAATACCCTACAGATTACAGATTGAAGATCAGCATACTTGCAACACAGCTATCACTACTGTTTCAGAAAACCGTTTCCCCTTCAGGAACGAGACGCTGCATAGAGTCGCTTTGGGAACGCCCTTGCGTGACCGCGTTCTGAAGCACGTGTCAAATCAGTCCAATGGAGCAGCGAGACGTCACGAGCGGGGTGACGTAAGCACCAGAATGTATAAAACCGCATCCAGCAGAGCTCAAACCAGCTTCTGCTCTTCAGTAGCGCTCTGTGTATGTGTTTGTCTATTTACTGTTGTCTGTCCGCACAAACATATATAAAAAACAATTATGAAAAAGTCTATGGCGAGCGAATGGCATTATAAACGCTGTGTTCCTCCCTGCCCACGATGTCTGGCGGCGGGGGATACACACGATTTGTGTCGTTTGTTTGGGAGCAGAGCATGCACGGTCAGCTTTCGAGGAGCTCATTGTCATCACTGCGAGTTACTCTCGCTGCGCATGCTCCACTCTCGCCTGGCTGTGTTTAATGAGAGCGGCCAGGCTCGCGATCCCGCTGGCAGAGGTCCCGCTGTTGCCGAGGCACAGAGCAGACTGTTGTCGTGGGGATCGCGGGTGGATTTAGCGGAGGGATCCGAGACGGGCTCGTCCTTTTCTCGGTCCTCACCCGCTAGATCCGCGGCTCTCTCTCTCAGTGTTCGGAAGCCCACGCTGCGGTTTCTCCCCCCCCCCCAGAGAGAGAGAGAGCCAGACGCTTCATCTATCTTCCTCCGAGGAGGTGGATGTGATGAGTGTCGAGACTTGCGTATGAGGTGTGATTCGTGATTATGGGGTGTGTTTCGTGCATTCGCTAAAAATAAAAAATCTTTTGGCCAGCCTAGAAACAGGACGCTCGTCCTAAAAATAATTAGATGAGCATTTTCTGAATCCAGATCACAGCCTTCATGACGGGGGCCTTCCGTTTTCCCCCAATCTCCATGCTAAGAAGAATGGAGGTGTCAAGATCGTGGGAGAAACCGTACTCATCCCGTATTACAGCCCCACAGTCTCGAATTATTCAAAAGAACATCGTGGGGCTGAATGATAAGGGATATGGGGCGATGCCAATGGTGGAGCAGACGCTTGCGAGCTATCTCTCCCCATCCTCAGCATCGTCCCTGAAGCCCCGAAGCTTCCCACCAGGAATGTTAGGCTTACATCGAGTCTGGTTGGGAAAGCTTATACGGCGGTAGGTCAGGCTGGCGCTCCTGAGGTTTGCTTTCGGGGGCCAAGCATACCAATATCGAGTTCTTCCCTTCGGCCTGTCACTCTCACCCCGCACTTTCACGAAGTGTGTGGATGCTGCTCTGGCTCCACTGCGACTCCAGGGCATCCGCATACTCAATTATATCGTCGATTAATTAATACTAGCTCAATCCATATGAGAGAGCTGGGGTTAAGACTAAATGCCAAGAAGAGTGTACTTTCTCCACTACAGAAAACCACTTATTTAGGCGTGGTGTGGGACTCAACCTCGATGCAGGCACGTCTGTCTCCTGCTCGAATCGAGTCAATCCTCCGGACAGTCCCGAGGGTAAGAGAAGGCCAGTCACTCACTGTCAAACAGTTTCAGAGGCTGTTGGGCCTGATGGCAGCGGCGTACAACGTGATACCTTTTGGCCTGCTGTACATGAGACACTTGCAGTGGTGGCTCAGAACCAAAGGATTTTCCCCGAGGGGAATCCGCTTCGCATGATCAAGGTCATGCAGCGATGCTTACGTAAGACACGTAATGCCTTAGACACGTGGAAGAAACGTTGGTTCCTGGTTCAAGGCCCGATGTTAGGGGCTCCTTGTCGTCGCGTAACGCTAACGATGGATGCCTCTCTCACAGGCTGGGGAGCCGTCATGAGTGGCCGCTCTGCCTAGGGTCTGTGGGAAGGCCATCATCTCTTT
>NW_015506526.1:345836-347746 GCF_001515645.1 Sinocyclocheilus grahami
CACGCCCTTCTGGGTGGTCAATCATTGGGAAGACACCCACTTATCACTTGTTTCCTCCGTGGCACCCTGAGGCTGAGGCCGGTACAGCGCACCAAGGTGCCCTCATGGGTCCTGGCTGTGGTTCTGGAGGGCTTATGCAATGCCCCCTTTGAACCCATAGAAGAAGTTTGGTCAAGTTGCTCAGGCTCAAGACCATCTTTCTCCTCGCTATTTCTTCACTAAAAAGGATCGGGGATCTTCAGGCACTCTCTGTTTCATGCTTGGAGTTCGCTCCAGGCATGGTTAGGGCATTCCTTTACCCGAGGGCTGGGCATGTCCCTAAGGTGCCCACTTCCTCACCAGGGCCCATAGTAATTCAGGCATTCTGTCCTCCTGCGTTCCAGGAAGTAGGCCAAGAAAGGCTTAATCTGCTCTGTCCAGTTCGAGCACTGTACGCTTACGCACACAGAGCTGCCCCGTGGTGTAAGGCAGATCAGCTTTTTGTTTGTTTTGGTCCGCCAAAGAAGGGATTTCCGGCGACCAAGCAGACTATGAGTAGGTGGGTGGTCGAGGCCATCTCACTAGCCTATGAGTCCTCTGGCCTCCTGTCACCTATGGGGGTCAGAGCGCACTCGACCAGGAGTATGGCGGCCTCCAAGGCTTTCAACTTGGGTGTGGCCTGGCAGGACATTTGTGCTGCGGCGGGCTGGTTCTCTCCGCACACTTTTGTCCGTTTTTACAACCTAGACCTGGCATCTACCCCAGGTTCCCAAGTTCTCTCTTCGTGATGTGCTCGCAAGATACACACACAGGCAGGGACTTGGTAGTATGGCACAGTGGGTATTCTCGTTCCCAAAGCGACTCGACGCAGCTCGAGTTCCTGAAGGGGAACGTCTCTAGGTTACGTATGTAACCATGGTTCCCCGAGGGAACGAGACGCTGCATCTCTTTGCCATACTCCCAGCATCCCTGCAGGCGCTACTTCATCGAAGCTGGTTTGCGCTCTGCTGGATGCGCTTTTATACTTTCTGGTGCTTACGTCACCCCGCTCGTGACGTCTCGCTGCTCCATTGGACTGATTTGACACGTGCTTCAGAACGCGGTCACGCAAGGGCGTTCCCAAAGCGATTCGACGCAGCGTCTCATTCACACACGTAACCAAGAGACGTTTTCCCATCATCCCCTTCCCTTCTGGAAGCACACATCTACCTTACAAATACATTCTAAAAATATACTGTATTATACTGTGTTCCAGTCAAAATATCTAAAAACCCCAAAAACAAAATTGATTCACAAAGCAGTGTAAGGTAAGACATATTCTTGTTAAATAAAATTGGTACTTGTTAAATTATATGACCTTGGTATATCGCCATAGGGTGTACTTACTTTTTGACAGCACTGAACTTAGTAATTCTTTATATAAGTGAAAGATTGTTTAGGAGTACATTAATTCTTTTTAGTAATTCTTTAAATTTTTTTAGCATGAAAGGGACCCAGATAAAAAACAAAACCTAAAACGTTCTTTTATTTAATAAACCAAGCAAGATTGCAAATTAATTTGGGTGGGTGGGGTGTAAGAAAGTATGTGATGAGCGTGTGCCTTTAAAATATCAATATTCAAAACACACACCTTTTCTTTTTTGTACCATATATTCCAGAATTTCACAAGGCTTATACAGATTGCAGTCAGATTTCTTGGCTGATGCAGTTCACAACACATTCAATGCGTGTGTGTTTGTATGTGACATCATGCTAACACTATGTGACAGTTCTAGATCATGGCTGTAGCCGCTCAAGGTTTTGTTTGTGGCTCTAGATGTTGAATCTTATATTTTAAAAATACTGAGGACCACACACACACACACACACACACACACACACACACACACACACACACACACACACACTAAATAAATCCTCTCCCTCATATA
>NW_015506526.1:347934-361293 GCF_001515645.1 Sinocyclocheilus grahami
CACACACACACACACACACACACACACACACACACACACACACACTAAATAAATCGTATCCCTCATCTACACATACCATATACACACAGGTTAACTGAGATGCGCAGAGACTAAACAATTACTGAGGAGAAAACAATATCATCTCCCAACTCTTAATTATTAACCAAACTGATGAAGCAAGTGAAAGAATAATGGATGGAAAGATATTTTTCACACTGGTAATTCCTGTAACACTTTATAAGTTCACATGTGTATATAATCCCAGTGAGTGATAAAAGTAAACAAATTTAACTGTTAATAAAAAGGTTCAGGTCAGAGACTGGATTTAAACTCCACAAAAGTATTCCTCTTGAATTTAAAGAGACCATATTATACTAACAATATTTTGGTAATATGAGAAACAGACAAATTGCAATGAGCTTTTAGAACAACAGAAATCAATGGGTGGTCTTCACTGAAACATGAAAACATATGTTACAAATTTACGGTTAGCCATGTTAATGCTGCTCTACCTTTGACACAATTTACACTCAAGTTAACATAGAATGACTTTTAAAGACTTGCTGTAGGAGACAACTCTGCCACCCACTGTAATGTCATACCACTACAGTTTGAGAGGGACAGAGAGAGAAAGATACTGGGTGTGTGTGTCTGAGGATGTCAGAGCAGACAAAGGTCATCGATACTAAGTGTTGAAGTGCCACAGACAACCTGCATTGTAAGAGCTTATGTGCCACTTGTGGAGGCATTCTCATGCTAAGGCCTGCTCTGAGAAGTGAATTTAGGACAAGAGAAGCTTCAGTAAAGGGAAAAGGGAGCAGCCACACACTAGTTCTAGATCTGTTCTCAATATGTAAATATCTGTATGAATAAAACGATAGAAGAAAGAAAGCACTGAAAATGCAGTAATGGTCTGCAAAATATTTTAAAAAGTTCTTTTGGAGAGCATCATTAATTGCAATGGACTATTTTCCACAGTTATTAACATCATAAATTTAGCAAAAATGTTTGTTTTTATATATATATTTTCAATTAAAAAATATATAATGTACAGAAAATAGTTTCCAATACAGCTGTTGAGGGATTGATTACATCTGAAGACGCTCCTCCTGAAATTTTCTTTTAGAATGGTTCAAATCAGTAGCATGTGGCATATTTGTTTTATATAAGGAGGCAAACTATTTACTTAGTATTTTTGTTTATACATTTTCAATCAAACATCAACCAACTGCAGCAACCCACAGAGAGTCATGTAGAATTCATTGGGCTTAAGGGAGGCAAAAGAGACTCCTTTTTTAACGGCTGATATGGCCTTCAGACACTTAAAAACAAACACAAAAACAAAAATTGTCGTGTGGATTATTTTCTCATCCAAAAAAAGTTTGAGGAGGCACTGCCTCCTCTGAGAAAACACCACAGCTTCAGGGTCCTCTAAGCACTTCTGCTAGTCACATTTCCATTTAGCACTAGCTGTCAGTCTGGGAGGACTGGTACTGCCCGCAGGAAACACACTCCTTCACTCACCTCTGGAGCGATGTAGTCTGGCGTTCCACAAAATGTACGGGTGGTCACACCCTCCACAATGTTCTCCTTGCACATACCGAAGTCTGCAATCTTAATATGACCCTCTGCATCCAGCATGACATTATCTAATTTCAGATCCCTGAAAGTGATAAAATAACATTGCAGTACATTAAAATAGACAGGGTGATACTGAAAATGGGAGGATGGGGTTACAGAAAAAAAGATGTTTTCCTGTTTAAATATTTTTATATAAAAATATATCTAAACAAAACTAATCTTGTTCTTTTTTCCCCACACATAAGCACAACACAAATGTAGTTCATTTTAGTTAATGTAAAAGCAAGTGCAGTGTTTTTTTTCATTCCTGTTGATGTCAGTTCATCTATTTGCTCTATTTCCCTAGGCCAATTTAGCTGCTCAAAGAAAAACAAGCCAAATAACTAGGTTTAGCTCCTAAAGAGAGACAGAATTAAGTGAATTCCTGTTTGAAGGTTGTGCTAAATAGTGATTTGGTATTTTATTAGTCATTTGAAAGTCAATATTGAGTCAATATTTAGCACATTTCACAAATACGTTACCATGATATTTTTAATGCATATTGAGACACAAATTACCTTTATAACTGTATCTAAGAACCTAAAATAACTCATGACATTAAGTTTATTGCAGTAAAAATATGTTATTGCCAATTATTACCTAACCACGTTGTTCACTTCCCTTTAAATCATTATAGCATTTTCCTTAAAATGTGACACTCAAGAAATAACACTATTTGGACTCTTTAGTGGAAAGACAAGTAATTGTAAAATTTTATATAAAATACAAATATAAAAAGCAACATTTGGTCTCAAACTAACCATCCTTTCTGTTACTCAGAATGGGATAGTTTTTGTTTATTTTATTTTTTTAATGTTATTTATTGCTTTAATGTTATTAATTATTGTTATTAGATTTTAGGATTATACATTTTGTCTGTTATATTTTTACTAGATTTATTTGATATTTACTGCTTAAAAAATTCACAAATCACACAAAATCAGGGCTTTACACACTCCCAAATGTGTAAAGCCCTGTTATTAATTATTGTTATTAGATTTTAGGATTATACATTTTGTCTGTTATATTTTTACTAGATTTATTTGATATTTACTGCTTAAAAAATTCACAAATCACACAAAATCAGGGCTTTACACACTCCCAAATGTGTAAAGCCCTGTTATTAATTATTGTTATTAGATTTTAGGATTATACATTTTGTCTGTTATATTTTTACTAGATTTATTTGATATTTACTGCTTAAAAAATTCACAAATCACACAAAATCAGGGCTTTACACACTCCCAAATGTACTGAACATAAAACAGCTCACATTAAAATTCTGGCCCTTCTTTGTACCCTAGTGCCATAAGTGCCAATTATTGACTTCTAAATGACTGTAGTCAATCTGCTGATTACAGCCAATTAGCTTACAACTGTTGACAGAAAGGTCTGAATGTCTAGTCATGTGTGTTCACCTGTATATGACTCCTTTCTTGTGCAAGAAAAAAAGTCCAACAGCAATCTCTGCAGCGTAGAACCTGCAACAAGCAGATTATTTTACATAAATTCACCTTAATCTACAAACATACATACATGTATGTTTTAAGGCTCAAACCCAGAAATACATACTGCAGACACACATATAAGCACAATGAGAGAGTGGCTTACACCGCTTGTGGCTCCTTAAATTTGCCCACTTGCTGGATGTGGTACATCAGATCACCACCATTAACATACTCCATCACGAAATACAGACGATCCTATGAAAAAAAGAACTATATATATGAAACTGTTTAGACAAACTTTAATGCTGGCCTTGTCTGAAAGGCTTTGTCTATATGATTCTATATGAATTTCCTACTTCATATTGCAATCATTTTATGAATGGTAAGTAAAAAAAAAATGCAATTCTGTTGTTTAATAATAGATTTTAATACACTAGACATCCCTCACTTTCCGACTTTGTAAATGGCTACTGAAAAAAAAGAACAAGAACAAAAACAGGGCAACTAGCATTGACGTAGCCTCATTAATCTCATGTCTAGAGATTTATCTTTCTTGACTAACACATTCGTTGGGGTAGCATTACTGTTAACTCTTATAAACTCTGATAAACTTATCATTTGGTGGATTATGATAAGCTCTTATGGTTGGATGTAGATGCAAAGCATCTCTAGAGTAGGTCTGCTTATGGGTGTGTCTCTATCTTTGTCATAAAAACAGTGGTACTGTCATCTCACCATCAGAGGTCACTATTGCCTAAGTAGTTTTTATTTGCCTTCTTTTGGACTGTTACTTAGGGATTGTGATTTTGTGCTTTTCACTTGTTGATTATGGTATTGGTGTCTTTATTAAAATTTTCTGTAAATGATCCCCCTCATTTACATGCTCTGTGATACACGCTTTTCAGATTTGAATTAAACGTGACCATTAAAATTGAATAAAACTATGTCTTTATTATAACAATGTGTGATTGTACTATATTTTCTAAAGTCCATACAGGTATGTTTCAAACAAAAAATATATACTAAACATAAATATTTCAATGTTAAATTGAGAATGCCACAAAAATATGTTTTTTTAATGCATTGTAATGCTGATTTTATCAGTATTTATGGAAACCATTTTAAATACGAGAAAAAAAACTTACTCTAAAAACAACTTCTAAAAAACATTCCAAATGTATGTAATTGCCCTTTTTATTTTTAATTTACTGTATGCTGTTTTGCTGTATTTGCTCCCTTTATGTCTTTACATATTTGAATCAATGCAAATACATTTGGCTGGGGAAGGCCCCCACAAAAATGCTGCAAAGCCAAGAAGAGGTGGTGGTGAATGAGGAGCGACCCCCCCCCCCCATATGATTGTAAAGCACTTTGGGTGTACAGCAATAGACACAATACACAATAAAGCACTATATAAATGCCTCATTCATTCATTCAAGAAGAGTTTCAGTATGGTAATTTATTTTTTTTCAATTTGCATTTACAATGGCCCTACTTTTTGCAAATTAAAGTCTATTTCAGTTGCTAAAGCACATAAACAATGATTCAGTCCTATTCAGTCCTTCTAAGGGACTCTTTTGATTTGCTGAAAGGCGGATGTTCGGTTTGCGAGTGCCATTATTGCCTAGAGGGAATACTATTTAGCCCACAGCCATAGTGACTGGTTAACAGAGGCTTCTGTTTGTTGTCAAAGTCGCCAGTTATGTGTGGCCGGCTACATTTCTTTACTTGCTGTCTACCAAAAATAATTATTAAATTTGTGTTCAAGATGTTTATTTCCCCAGCCGAGGATTTTTAATTTCAAATAATGGTTGACAAGTCCCTCCCTGTATATTGTGAAATATTGCCCTGCCAGTCCGACTGTGTCTATTTTTAGAATATATTTGATAGATAAAGATCTTGCACAAACAGTAGAGCATCATGGGTTTGATTACCAGGGAATGTAATATAAATCACTTTGAATAACAGTGTCTACCAAATACATGAATGTTAATTCAAGGAGAGAGTTCCTCACCACAGTCTGAAAGCAGGAGTGAAGCTGGGTGAGGAATGGCGGTTTGTCCTGCTGAGCCAGAACCCGCTTCTCCACCATGGTGCATTCAACATCATCATCCTGGATGACCACATCCTTCTTAAGGATCTTTATAGCAAATAGTTCACCAGTAGACTTCATCTCAGCCAGCATCACCTGAGTATGGAAAATTGCAAAAGCTCAAACTGCCAGTGAGAGCCTTTAGCAAACCTAAAATATCATTACAATTTCACTGAGAAAGAAAAAAACATTATTTCCTTTTTATACATAAGTTATTTTGAAAATACATCTTTATTTTTAATTAATTTATTTTTTTATTCTACTAGGTTGGCCCCATTTTTAAGAAAAAAAAACAGGCCGAGTGTCACGATCACCAGCTGGGGTGAGCGTGATTTCACCAAGTACAACATGTTCCTGGATCAACATCCTTGTTGATCCTGGAACATCATTCCAATCAACCAATCAAAATTGAGAGATAACTTTTCAGGAAATGTCAGTTTTAGGCTTACAATCAGGATTAGGTGCTTCTACACCCTTGTTAATCAGCTATCATTTCCCTCTGATTTTAGGAATAAATTATGGGTAAGGTTAGGTTTAGGGGTAGAGATTGGGTTAAGTCTGTATTTTTGGACAGTAATGTTGATCCAGGATCAACAAAAGATGTTGATCCAGGAACATGTCTTACTTGGCAAAATCACGGCGACCCACCAGCTGGAGAGTGCTTGATGGCCAACAGAGGGCACTCCATTCCAGATTTTAGCCACTTTATCAAGGACTTCATTCCCCATAATCCTCTGCCCAGTCTCATTAGCACTCATTGGCCTGTCCCAAATCGCACTTTTGTCATGAAAGTCTGAGTCCACACTTTTGTGACGTAATGCTGCTTTGACTGTCGGGTAGAAGTCTGCTGTGAAGCTTGCTTCAGTGCGGGCTCGGCAGAAGTGCGCATCGAGGGTGAACAGCGGCCACAAAGGGGGAGCTCGTGAGCAATCTTCTGAAAGCTAAAATGATGAATGGGACACCCTACGTGGTCTCGTGGACTTAACGGACACACGCACGCGGCGGCCATTGTAAGCCTGCAAGACCGCAAGTGCATATGAAGTGTGCCATTTGGGACAGGGCCATTGTTTGCAACAGTGTCTCATTAGTTCTTGCACCAGAGCCAGTTCACAAGATGGCTGCCATGCCAGAGCCTCTCTACAAAATGGCTGCCATTCCAGAGCCTCGACCCGTCATGGCCACCACTCTATAGCCTCCAGTCCCCAGCCATCATGGCCACCACGCCAGTGTCTCCAGCCATCATGGATATCATGCCAGATTATGCAGCTGTCATGGATGCCACGCCAGTGTTCCTGGCCTTCATGAAGGTTGCACTTGAAGCTAGTAAGGCAGTGCCCAGGCGGTCGAGACTGATGTCCAGTGTGGTGGAGCCACCGCTGATGTCGGTACAAGCAGCTGGCAGCTTGGTGGCCTCTCAGTCTGCCCTGTCACGGCCAAAGAGGCCATGTTTGAACTCACAATCCGCCATGACACGGCTAAGGAGGCTGTCTCTGTTAATCTCTCTGTGCTCTCTATTGCAGTCCTGCCTGATCCACCTTGGTGGTCTTCTGCCTTGTCTGCTCCACTTTGGAAAAAGTCTGCTCAACCTGAGCCATCTCGGTTCTGCCTGCTCCACCCTGGTGGTCTTCTGCTCTGCCTGCTCTGGTGGTCTTCTGCTCCGCCCTGGAGGTCTCCGGCTCTGTTCTGGCCTCCAGCCCCGCCCTGGTTACCTGTCCAGCCTGCACCACCTTGGTTTCCTGCTCTGCTCTTCTCTGGGTTACTCTGTTGCCTCAGCCTGTAACTTTGTCGTTGTTTTGGATTCTCTGATGACCTCCGCCTGTTTCTGGATTATGCCTTTGGATCCCCTTCAATAAATACTGCACTTGGATCCACAGCCTTTGTGTCTCCGTGCAGCTTATGACACCAAGAAAGGCAGCACCCAAAATCACACAGTATAAAATTTCAACATATAAACTGTAAAATAACAATAAAAATAATAATAATGTAACAATGTTCGTAGATCGGGAAGAAGGAGGCGGGAACCGGCGAACATTTAAATATAAAACTTTAATAAACAAATAAACAAACCCAAAACGAAAGTAAAAGCGGCAGCCCCTCACGGACGGGGGGAGCCGATCACAGCGGCTGCAGCGTACCTGGTGTAAAGACAGACGAGGCGAGAGAAAAGGAGATGGAAGGATGAGGAGAGACAGAGACGAGAGAGGGGAGAGGGGAGAGAGGAAAAGAAAAAAAAATCTCAGTCCAGTTCCCAGACACACTGGCGCCTGGTCCTCAACCAGCTGAGAGGCTCTCACTCGCGGTGCCATGCGATGGTACTGAACACCCTTTGGTGGATGGCCAGATGCTCATCTGCCACCCGGCGGACGGCGATGGCTCCTCCGGTTGAGGGCAGTCGGCAGCGAGTCCCCCGTTCCCTGCTCCTCCCCAATCATGGCGGACAGCAGCAGGCTCCGGCTTCCTAGCGAACGGCGCCAACCCCTCCGCTCCCTCGCAGACGGCAGCCACCCCTCCACAACCCAGGAGCGCAGCAGCGAGCCCTCTGTCCTACCTTGTCTTCCATCGCTCCAGCACCACCACCTCGGGCAGCCACTGACGGCCTCCACTTCTTCCTGCTGCCCGACCTCCTCCGTAGATCGGGAAGAAGGAGGCAGGAACCGGCAAACATTTAAATATAAAACTTTAATAAACAAACCCAAAACGAAAGTAAAAGCGGTAGCCCCTCATGGACAACTGCCTTATTATAAAAACATAATAAGACAACATAAAATCCAGGCCTGGTCCTCTCTCATCCTTCACTGTCGTTACTCCTCCTTTTATCTTTCCGGAGCTCCTCCGTGGGACTCGAGACCGGTGAGTGGCGCAGGTGTCGCTCATTATCATTTACTCCACCGGCCTCGCTCCATTCCCACAGCTCTTAGCCCCGCCCCACTCGTTACATATAAATACAGGTATACGGTTAATACGGTTAAATATATGGGTAAAGAAGCAATCATTTACAACAATTATCATCAAAAGATTAAAATTCTGTTGATTTAATAATCATTTTAAATTAAGTAAGAGTGTCTTTTAAGATTATGAAGAGAAAGCAAATTGTTCATAAAATTAAAAAAAAAAAATTCTGAGGAAAATTAAACTGAACGTTAGGAAAAGTCATAAGCACAATATCCTGGGACTGTAGTCCATATGTATTAACCATATGCACATAGTCCATACGCACTCCATATGAAAGGGAGCCATTAAATTGTTAGTAAAGGCTGGTACGCTATTATTAATTCACCTAATAATGGGGAAGAGATTGTAAACTCACCTTTCCAAAACTGCCTTTTCCCAACACTGCCAAGAAATTAAAGTCTGTGAGTTTGACACTGTCCACACTGCTTGAGGGTAAAGTGGACCCACTATCATCCAAAGGGGTGGTGGCTCTTTTGGATGGACCCAATTTGGCTTTCTGCACACAGACATACAATAGCTGTAAAACAAGCCAGAACTACAGGCAAGCTTTTCCAATGATGCACTTGGAATCCCATATGCAATTAAAATGGAGCTGGAACATGTTTTCTGTCATGTGAATAGACCTCAGTCTGGGTAAATTCAATATAATTGTTTTTGGAAAATGAATATGAGGCTGTGACAGCGATAAATGCACAGTCCATTCAACGTGTTATACAGTCTTTATTATATTAAGTTTAAATTTTACATAATGTTCATCAAAGTTGGCCACCAGGATTTGTTTTGGTAAAACATTTTTAATATTGCATCAGCTCAACAACTGACAGCAAAGTAGAAAAAAACAAAACAAAAAAACCTTGAACAGACTTTGCTAACATTCTGCGAAAAAAATAATATTGTATCTACCCTGACTAAGGTCCATTAGAGATGCAGCCCAATAAAGCCTAATCCACTCTCAGCGTCATCTGCATTTCCTACCAATGTCCTATAACACAATCCATACATAACAAGGCTCATTCTAAATCTGCCTTCTTGATGAATTCTGGGTAGTGCCCATGCAGTTTCCCAAGGCAGTTGAAATTCTTTCCATCACGGCATGCATAAGTCAGTCAGCGGACCAAGATTCTCTGCCAAGCTAGACTGGATAGCCTTGAGCTCAAACTACAACAGCAGGGCACAATTCATTTTTCATTAAAGAATATCTTATTTTGAGTAATCTACCTTCCTACTGAATGTAAGGAGGCAATAATATATTGGGAATATTTCAAAAGTTATTTTTGCACATTGTGAGGTTTTTATAAAAAAAAAAAAATTAAGATTTTTATTTTTCAGTTTAGAGCATAGCTTGGGTTTATTGGTAGGTCATCCAAACAAGAAGCTCTACAAGTCAGAGTTTGATTGTGATGAAGTTGTTGCCATAATAGCAACATGTCCAATGAGATGGTAAATATGGAAAATATCTGTCAAGCAAGTTTGTAATGGCTACAGAGAATCCCTTGTAACTCTGGAACAGCCATAGAATGACAGTGAGGAGAAACACCAGAGCAAAGACTGAAGGATTCTATCAGGAATCTCTGAAGTGAAGAACCTTCTTTAGCCTTCTGTGTTGTAATAAACAGCTTTTGAGCCCTTCAAGTTGGTGGTTAGGAATTAAAGAATACAAAAGTCACACACCAGGTGCCTTGGAGTGGAATGACATACTTAGGTGATGCATAGAAGCACTTTAAGATTATGCAGTGGTGGAAAACATATTACACGGTGTACAGTGGGACAGACCAGGTGAGTCAGACCTCAGTCTGTTAGGCAGAGCCATCAGAGCCAGAGGCACAAAGTGGTGATACTCATGACAATGCAAGTTTTATGATGCAGTGGATTTTACCTAAGATTGGATCAAGATGGTATGAAAGTCGCTGATCTGAGGGGGAAGGTGCTTATTAAAGGGGTCATGAACTGAGAAATCAAAACTCCCTTGATCGTTTGATATATAAGAGGTTATTTTACTATAAAAACATCCTGTAAGTTTCAGAACTCAAAACTTTCTTGTTATTCTAAAAACAGCTTATATAATGAAGCCAATTGGCCAAAACGACAGGTTGTGGAATGTGCCGCTTTATGATGTAATAGTGTGGCTAAATACTGCTTCTGCAGAAGAAGATCAAAGCCTGCTTCTACATCACTGCCTTTTTAGCCCCGCCCACCTATTCACACCTATTACCTATCACACCTATTCTGTAAATAACGAGAGGCAAACACAGAAATCAAATGATAAATATGACTCCAAAGACAACAAGATGCTGTGTAGAGTTGGGTATCGATTGTTTTTTTTACGATACCGGTGCCAAATCGATACTTTTAAAATGGTACCAGTGCCTGAACCGATACTTTTAAAAAAAGAGCCACAAAAACAAAAACAATGGATAACATTAAAGAACATCTAGTCTAATGTTTCTACTGTATCTCTGTCAATCACTCTGACATTTAGTTAAAATGAGTGAATTGACTGAGTGCTGTCTGTCACTGTCTTTAATCAGTTCTGTGAATGACTGTATGGTATGCCACATGCACTATAATATGTTTTATATTAAATATTACATTTACAAATGAAAATAGCAACATGATCGTTTTATCAAAGTCAAAAGGCAAAGTCAAAGTCTGCTTTATTGTCAATTCTTCCACATGTACAGCACATACATACAGAGAATTGAAATTGCGTTACTCTCAGACCCTTGGCGCATAAAGATAACACTAACAATAGAACGTAAAATACAGATAAATACAGATTAAATATATATAAAATACAACTATACAAATAAGGACATGTAAAAAAAGATAAATAAAGCAGCACAAGGCAGATAGAGTGCAAACCAATGAAATAAAGAAACATATAAACTGTAGTGGAAAAGAGCTTATTCAGTCTGATCAAAGTGACAAAAAGTGAAAAGATTTTCAAGTGAAAAGTGAAAAGCTCAGAGAGCAGTTCTTTATTTAAACTGTCAGCAGAGGTAGTTGAATGAGGTCAGTTCAATGTTGAATGAGGTAGTGAGCAGACTAATGCAGCACAAAGGGGGGGTCTGAGGGTCAGAGTTCAGTGGTGCATGGGGCAAAAGAGGGGGGGGTTAAGGTCGGGAGGGAGTTCAGCTTCCTGACTGCTCGGTGGATGAAGCTGTCTTTCAGTCTGCTGGTCCTGGCCTGGAGACTCCGCAGTCTCCTCCCTGATGGCAGCAGACTAAAGAAGCTGTGTGTCAGGTGGGTGGGATCACCTGCAATGCAGATGGCTTTGCGGGTGAGACGGGTTCAATAAATGTCCTGGAGGGAGGGGAGAGAGACACCAACAATCTTCTCAGCTGCTCTCACTATGTGTTGAAGGGTCTTGCGGCAGGACGTGTTGCAGGCGCCATACCACACAGTGATGCAGCTCGTCAGAATGCTCTCGATGGTGCCTCTGTAGAAGGTGCACATGATGGGGGCCGGGTGCCACAGACTCTGAGTGTCTCTGCTGTCGCTGAAACGATAGGCTATCCTCCTGAAGTACCGTCTCTTAGCCTCTCTGATGCCGCGGGATAGATTGGCTCTAGCTGTCTTCAGTCCCACCTCATCTCCAGCTCTGAAGGCAGTGTTCCGAGCCTTCAGGAGTCTGTAGACCCTCCCCTGTCAGCCACGGCTTCTGGTTGGCCCGGACAGTGATGGTCTTTGTGACCGTTACATCATCAATACATTTGGTGATGTAGGCAGTGACAGTCTCTGAGTACTCTTGGAGGTCTGTGGTGTTATTGTATGTGGTAGGAGTAAGTGCAACTGGACGGTAGTCATTGAAGCAGGATGGAGACGGCTTCTTCAAGACTGTCCGGGGACAGCGTCATCACCTGGTCGCGGGGAGGAGGTGGAGTTTTCTGTGCAGTGGTGCTGTTTTGAGCCTCAAAGCAAACGAAGAAGGCGTTCAGCTTGTTCAGCAGGGAGATAGTGCCGTCACAGGTCCGCGGTGGGGGCTTGTAGTCCGTAATGGTCTGTATCCCCTGCCACAGACTCTGAGTGTCTCTGCTGTCGCTGAAACGATAGGCTATCCTCCTGAAGTACCGTCTCTTAGCCTCTCTGATGCCGCGGGATAGATTGGCTCTAGCTGTCTTCAGTCCCACCTCATCTCCAGCTCTGAAGGCAGTGTTCCGAGCCTTCAGGAGTCTGTAGACCCTCCCCTGTCAGCCACGGCTTCTGGTTGGCCCGGACAGTGATGGTCTTTGTGACCGTTACATCATCAATACATTTGGTGATGTAGGCAGTGACAGTCTCTGAGTACTCTTGGAGGTCTGTGGTGTTATTGTATGTGGCAGCCTGCTTAAACATATTCCAGTCAGTGGTGTTAAAACAGTCTTGAAGTACCTCTGACGACCCTTCCGGCCACACTTGTATCTGTTAGTGAACTGGTTTGGCGACTTTAACGAGCGGTCTGTATGCAGGCATTAGCATGACAGTGATGTGGTCTGAGGCACCGAGGTGGGGGAGGGGGAAGGCCTTATAAGCTCCTCTCTGGGTGGTGTAAACAAAGTCTAGAGTGTTGTTTCCCCGTGTTGGAAAGTCTATGTGTTGGTGTATTTTTGGGAACACACTCTTTAATTGGCTCTAGCTGTCTTCAGTCCCACCTCATCTCCAGCTCTGAAGGCAGTGTTCCGAGCCTTCAGGAGTCTGTAGACCCTCCCCTGTCAGCCACGGCTTCTGGTTGGCCCGGACAGTGATGGTCTTTGTGACCGTTACATCATCAATACATTTGGTGATGTAGGCAGTGACAGTCTCTGAGTACTCTTGGAGGTCTGTGGTGTTATTGTATGTGGCAGCCTGCTTAAACATATTCCAGTCAGTGGTGTTAAAACAGTCTTGAAGTACCTCTGACGACCCTTCCGGCCACACTTGTATCTGTTAGTGAACTGGTTTGGCGACTTTAACGAGCGGTCTGTATGCAGGCATTAGCATGACAGTGATGTGGTCTGAGGCACCGAGGTGGGGGAGGGGGAAGGCCTTATAAGCTCCTCTCTGGGTGGTGTAAACAAAGTCTAGAGTGTTGTTTCCCCGTGTTGGAAAGTCTATGTGTTGGTGTATTTTTGGGAACACACTCTTTAAGTCTGCGTGGTTGAAATCCCCAGCTAAGATAAGAAAAGCATCAGGGTGGGCTGTCTGCTGCTCACTGATGTGCTGGTACAGTTCATTTAGTGCCTCGCTCCTGTTGCTGTTGTTGGAGCTGGGAGGGATGTATACAGCAAC